>NC_046186.1:25428469-25720969 GCF_011004875.1 Balearica regulorum gibbericeps
ATCAGTCTTTTCTCATGCAGTTTACAATGTTACATAATATTGACAATATTCATATACTGAGGATCTGGTCTTTGGAATTGTTAAAGCCTGATCATGTTTCCCATTGATTTTCAGTTCTGTTGCCTGCATTCAGCAGTTCTAGAAATCCCACTGGGTAATTTCCTGAATGCATTTAGACCCAGGAGGATGCAAGCAGACTAGGATTTTTCAAATTCCTTCTAGATTCAAAGGGAAGATCCAAGGTAGATAAATGCCTAATGATTTTTTTTAAAACACCTTACTTCAGGTATCCCAAACCTCTGAAAATCTAATCCTTGACACACAGAGAATTCAAGAGTATTTTTGATACAGAAATCTCTCTGCTATTTATCTCATTAAGCTCAATCTTCATTAAAATGCAAATAGAAATTAAAAAGTAATTAGATATAACCTAATTTTAAATATCCCTATTCATGATGTATCATGTCTTTCAGAGGTCTAACAACTTATTTGTCTAATTAGGGTGGCAGTACTTTATCAGCTTGACAACTTTTCCTTTTGTTTTAGCTACTTGCAGCAGGTATTACAGTAAGGATTTGCTTTTAACTGCTACACAAGAGTGTGTTAACAAAGCAAGTAGTTGGTGACTCAGTTTGTGAGCACAATTTTGACACTGAAAAGCTGGAAGTTGGCCTGTCCCTTTCTTTGCACAAGCACCTGAGGGAAGTTGATAGGCAATGCTAGGCATGGCAATTAGCTTACCCAGCATGAAACTCAATAGAAGCGGGTGCTGAGGAAAGATTCGACTAAGAAGATTTCTCCCTTCTCATTCCTTCTCCCTCTCCTGCCACAGCAGCTCAAAGGTGGTACCTAGCCAGGAGGAGAAAGCCTGTCCCATTTTGTTTACCTATTCTACAAAATTGCACTGATTTATATCATCATCACTGTTGCTTTTCAAAGCCCTTAGCTAATAAAGTTGTGAAAGAAGTACGCTCCTTGGATGCTGGACTGTGTTGCGCCATCTGTCCTATGCTATCAGCTAACACAGCTGCGGAAGAGTGACTTCAAAATACTTCCAGATTACATTGTTCTGAACATCATTTCTAGGAAACATAATAAACAGCAAAATCCTGTTCTCATTCGAGGAGTCTAAATGTCTGTTGCTAGCTAAGCCCTTTCCATCTGTTGAAGTGTCAGAACCTTTGCTGTCTTTGAGCAAAAATGCTGCTACATAGACAAGGCGTTGTTTATTCATAGATACTTTACCTGCATTTCTCACATGGCAAATAACACTTTATTAACATGCCTTTGAATTCTTTAGTGTTGTTTTCTGTTTCAGGACTGAAGTTTTAAAACTGTTACTTGGCTGTCAAAGTCATAGTTAGTCACTTTGCATCTCGTGGTTTCTTCCTTTCTGTAATTTTAGGTCTTCTGGTAGGAAGAAAAGTCATGTTTGTCAACACTGCTGAGGTATGTATTTTCCTTGGAGATAATCGACAGGGTTTAGCTACCTTTATCGACATCACTGTTTTGCTCTGTTGTTGTTCAGTTTTTCCTTGTATCATCTACCTCACTCATGTAACTGATCACAAAAACAGGTGTAAAAGAAATACTAACTTTAGCAATATCTTTCGTGTAAGTGTTACTAGTAGGTGCCACCCCAAGTTTTAAATGGTTATAAACCTTTCATAGCACTAGTGATACAAGTAATAAAATATACATACAGGAATATGATTTAACCACATTCTGGCCGAGAACATAAGCATATCTTCCTTTTCTTTTTTCTTTTTTTTTCTTTTTTCTTTTTTTAAATTTTTTTTTCCTTTTTTCTTTCTTTTTTGTAGAGGAGGAAACTAATGAATAAGGCTAACATCTGTGCTTTAAATGGTCATTATTTTGTTGTTTCTATTCACAGACGTCTGGCCTGAGACAGCTAAGCTTTGTTTTCAGACCTTGGTATTTTATTGCTGAAATGGTGCCCTCTGCTTCTGGAAGTCAGGACACCAAAATCTCAAATAGATTATCCAAAATCTCAGATGTAAATCTCAGTGCTGTAAATATCAATGTGCTGTCCAAGAAGTCTATGACTGGATGGAGAATGGTGTCCTCACCCCCTGGCTGCCTGTTCTGCTTTCTATAAATGCGAGATCAGGTAGTCCTTGATTCAGTTTGAAGCTAAGCTTATTACTAATAAGAAGATGCAGCCTATCTCACATCTCAGCATGTGATACTCAATCTTGATCAGAGATATCACATGCTGGGACCTGCTGCAAGTTTTGCTGATTATTCCTCTGTATTAAGATGAGGACAGCTGTAATATACTTAATTTTATTCATATCGCTCAGGCTCCTAAGAAATTGCCAATTCAACCACAGCTGGGCAAAGATCTGGCATTCTGACAATACCCCATCAGAAACACATAGGCATGCTGATACCACCCACAAATGAGAAGGCATATTTACAACCTTCCTGTGAATATGTAACCACTGGAAGAAAAAAGAGAAAGATCAGAAGTAAAGCTGCAGTACCAATACGCAGATCTTTAGCGTAACACTCAAACTCTATTGAAAAGTAGACTCACAATCAAGAGCAAGTGGGAAGTCAAGAGAAGTGATTGATACAGCTTTCGAGACTTGCCGCTGTGGAAAGGAGCAATCTCCAAGAGTCACTAGAGTTTGGTTAGTAAAGATTCATGTGTTTGATTCTGAAAGATGCTTAAAAAAGGACAATGAAGAGAAGGGGCTATACTGCGTGATAGTTTACAATTTCCGTGTATAGATCTATGACAGCCAACGACAACACAGCTATGGGTAGAAAGTGAAATGAGAAGAAGTGATTTGAGGCAAAAGCAAAAGTTTTACAGAAACATTATTAGCGCTGCTGTGTATATGCTTATATTGTGCTGCTGTGTACGCTTCTATTTAGCATTGCCTATGTGCATTTGTACGCTTTCTAGTTAGAAGCAAATAAACAGGTTTTCTGTCAGTGTCAGGCTCTATCATACAGGAACTGATACACCTGTTTATAAAACAAAAGAAGTCTCCCACTGGAAAGTAGGTCTCTGAGTTAAATTTCTCTGGGTTATGTTTCTAAATTACTTGACCCACTGCAAGTGAGCAGATGATGCCTACAGATTGAAGCATACACCTTAACTATTTATCGGCTACAAAATATTGCAAGATTTAATGGTATCAAAGTTCAGTGCGCTTGCCTGCTCCATTCTGAGGAAAAATGCATTTCTCACTTGTGAAACAATGTCAGATATCTCCAACCTACAGATTCTTATCATTCAAGCCCCAAATATCAATTTAATAATGTTTGAATATGGTAATGAATTTTGCAATTCATATAGAAATATTGACATTCACATAAATACTAAGTAAAGTACGTGTGTTCATATTTAAATGACAAGCTTGCTTATCTTGCACAGTCTTTCAGACATGGGACATTTACACTAGATTTGATCTGTATACTCAAAATCAGTTTGCAGATCCTAGTCCCTAGGAATTGAACTCATATTGACAAAACAATCGTACGTGCAGACTTGCCACTTGATATTAGATAACAAACTCAGTCTGGTGATGAAGATGTCTCCAAACAATTGAACAAATACCAATATCTCAAACAATGATTAGGAATTTACTTCTTTTATATAACTAGCCACCTAAACCAGTATGGCACAAATCAATATACACTTTGAATTGGTACTAATTACATTTGAATTAATTTACATACTTATTTGAGATCTTTTTTTTTTAAGAAATTATTTGATCTGACTTTAGGCCAGTAGTCTAAAGCCCCTGAATAGTTTTGAGAAAACCAATTAAATTATTCATGATTTCATATGTCTTACTTTTGGATGTACTGCTTGAGACAGTTTGAAGTTTCTCACCTGTCAGAAAGTCCTGAGCAACACTTAAGCATTTGGGATGTTTTAGAGAGCTTAACATAATGCGACTCAAAACACAGGCATTCAAAACCTCTGAAAATGTTGCCTGTACAGCCCACATCAACTTTCACCTGATAAATAGTGGCACATTTTACAGAATGGAAACATTACACAGAGCTTAAACCACCAATTGACTTTAACATTATTTTTCAGCTTTTTACATCATCATTACCCAAACAATTGAAATTATTTTGAATATGTTAATGATCTTGAATATCAATATCACATATCACATATCAAATATTGAATATCGTATATCAAATATTGAATATTGAATATTGAATATTGAATATTGAATATTACTGCCAGACCTGCTATATACTTAGCAATAACTAAAACCAAAATTATTTTAGGGAAAGGGAAACAAAAACTTGCCTAAATTCCTTTTACCTCTTCCTAAATTTACTGTCAGTGAAAGGAAAAGGAAGAAGAGTTTGACCATCTATTTTAGTGGAGGTAGGATTATCTGACCTCAGAGCAATAACGATAATACAGCAGAAGGTAATCTGATAACTTTGAAAACACAGAAGTGAACTGATCTTTTAGATGCATAGAATTTTATTTCAATGAAACACTCTGTTCCCTATTCTTAATTTTTAAGGTGCTCAATGCAACAAGAAGAAAATAGAAATTAGGTAAATTAGGAAAATTATATTAGAAGCAAAAAATCTAATTATCTAGCCAAATTGTATACACCCAGTCAGACTTCAGTTGTTTGCCAAGACCATTATTGGTAGCGAAATTGCCATGTGTATTTGTGCAGCTGTAGTAGACACACCTTGATGAAGTCTAGAAAATTACACTAATGAGCCTTGCAATGATTTATTAAGACAGCCCAGAAGGTGATTTAGTAATTTGCTCATAAGGAACTCCTCATGCCAGTTGTTTTACACATCACAAGAGTGTTTCCACTAATGTACAGCAAGACACTTGGTAGGTTCACATGTCAAAAACTACTGATCTTTCCCAGAGTAACTGAATTAAGACGACAGTATTTTGATTTTCCTCTTCTCTTGTCCCATCCTCACAGCTAAAGTGGGCACCTCAGAAATACTGAAGGAGTCACTCACATAGCTATGACACGTCCTCGCTTATATCTGTTTAAGCAGGAATATTATAAATTCAGCATCCTCTGAAATTTGCATTATATCCACAGTTGTGCCCTTTTATGAACAACTGCAATACTGCTACCCTGGATGTTTACATAAGACATTGCTTAACTTTAGAGATATTGGCTAGCAGCATTGAAACAAAAAGAATTTATTACTAGATCAGAGAAACTTGGGTTAAAATTTCCTTTGTTAGATTTTAGTAAAACTACTTCCTTTCTGCTACAGATTGGCGATAAATCACAGTATTAATAATTTTCTAGTTTTAATTGTACGTGTGTGTTATTAACAAAAGATAATTATATGATAGTTTAAAACACCTATGGTACTATTCAATAATTGTTTTGTCATCCTATTTCTAACAACATATTTCTTAGGCATGCTTTATCTAAACTTTTCTGCAATTAAGGATAATAAAACTGAGAAAAAGATGAACACATTATAGGTTATTTCAACTGACTACAGCCTGGCACTTGTGCATACAGAAAAGCAGCAAGCAGCTCAGGTAAGAACAATTTTTCTCACTGGTACCTACCATAAAACAGCTATACTACTTCTTTAAAAAGAATTAACAGTTCAGTTTTGCTTTCCAATGACCCCTCTGGCCATTTCAGGAATAACAATGATAGACTTGGGTAGGAGTCATCACAGTCATCTCACATACGTGTTTGTCAGAGGACTGCACAAGGAAAGCAAATAATAATGACAAAAGCTAGACTTGATTTTTTTTAAAAAAAAAAAAAACATCCTGTTCTTCTGTGGAAAAAACTGAGGAAACCCAACATTTTTGTCTTGCTAATGGAAGAAACAGAAATAAGATATTGAGAACACCTAATGAAAATAATCTTCTACCATAGAATCATAGAATGGTTTGGGCTGGAAGAGACCTTAAAGATCCTCTAGTTCCAACCCCCCTGCCATGGGCAGGGACACCCTCCACTAGACCAGGTTGCTCAAAGCCCCATCCAGCCTGGCTTTGAACACCTCAGGGATGGGGCATCCATAACTTCTCTGGCCAACCTGTTCCAGTGCCTCATCATAAAAAATTTCTTCCTTATATCTAATCTAAATCTACTCTCTTTCAGTTTAAAGCCACAACCATTTGTAAAGTCTCTCTCCATCTTTCCTGTAGGCCCCTTCAGGTATTGGAACACTGCTATAAGATCTCCCCGGAGCTTTCTTTTCTCCAGGCTGAACAATCCCAACTCTCTCAGCCTGTCCTCATAGGAGAGGTGCTCCAGCCCTCTGATCAGCTTCGTGGCCCTCCTCTGGACTCGCTCCAACAGCTCCATGTCTCTCCTGTACTGGGGCCCCCAGAGCTGGACGCAGTACTCCAGGTGGGGTCTCACAAGAGCAGAGTAGAGGGGCAGGATCACCTCCCTCGACCTGCTGGTCACACTTCTTTTGATGCAGCCCAGGATATGGTTGGCTTTCTGGGATACAAGCGTGCATTGCCGGTTCATGTTGAGCTTCTTGTCCACCAACACCCCCAAGTCCTTCTCCTCGGGGCTGCTTTCAATCCATTCCTCGCCCACCCTATAGTTGTGCTTGGGATTGCCCCAACCCACGTGCAGGACCTTGTACTTGGCCTTGTTGAACTTCATGCGGTTCACACGGGCCCACCTCTCCAGCCTGTCAAGGTCCCTCTGGATGGCATCCCTTCCCTCCGGCGTGTTGACCGCATCATACAGCTTGGTGTCGTTGGCAAACTTGCTGAGGAATATCTCCTATAACTGCATGATTTTGGATAAATATAAAATAACCTTTCCTCCTTTATAGAGACAGTTATATAAAACTAGCTATAAAAGCATGGAGCTGGTTGCCTGTCTTTGGAAGCCAGTCCCTGGAAGCAACATACGCACTAGGTACTGTGCTGAGACATGCTGAGAATTTTGAAGGGTTACAGAGAGAGGAGAGGGTGTTAAGATAGGCTGCCTCTTGAGAGAAGCAGGCCATTCCTTCATTTTGCCGAAATCATTAGTCACACAGAGCCTCACTCCTGAGTGGGATCTGCAGCTATAATTAGTGCTCAAACTCTCATTTGCATTCTTGCTATAAAAGTTAATATTTTACATGTCAAATAACCCGTATGGATTCACTTTTAATATTAAAAGCTGTTCATAATACATGTGCAGAAGGCTTTATTACACATATTAATGTCTCCTACCAGGTACCTTTTGTGTTAGGATAATGAAATATGACTTATTAATGCAGTTGTGAATCTTTTTGTTAATAGTCTGATTATAAATGTGTTTAATCTACACAATTTTAGTACATTCTGAATCACCACTAGTCAGAAATATACCTTTTTTTTCCCCCTTTGCACAATTTAGCCTCACATTTTCTTGCAAGTATCCTGTTCTATCATTGCAAGTGATGCCAAAAATATTTGTAAATGTTGAGTCTCAGCAAAAGCATGAAGACTGTGTCTGAAAATGGATCTCTCCTCCATGAAGCACTATGGCTGATCAATTGCTAAACATACAGGATTCAGAATCTGGGTACTAGAAAATGTCAAATAAAATGAAACCTATGAAAGGTTAAAAAGAGCTTCGTGTACAACCCCCCACATATTTTGAGCTCTACTTCCATAAAGCTAAAGCTAAATCAGTCAGCTGGGAAGCAGATCCTTTCAAAACCAATCTTTGTGTAAGTATCCATTAAAGGATCCTAAAATTGCAGTTAGCAAATGTCCTATGGAAACACCTGTGACATCCATATGAATAGCAAATGAATTCTTTATGATCAGTGCTATTACAATGAATATTAACTGAATTCCTTATGATCAGTGCTGCTAAAAAGAATATCAAATAAAACCACAATGAAGCAATTCTTCAATTAAAGAGCTACTCCCAAGGAGTCCACATAGCATAAACCCCAGTACAATAACAACAGTTAGGGTAACAATTATTGCATATATTATAAGTGCAGAAAAATCAACAGTAGGCTGGTAATGTATTGAGAACAATCAAAAAAAAAAAAAAAAAAAAAAAGACATGATCATCTCTTATTTCTTTTAAAAGACACTATAAACCTAGAGCATCATTACTACGTGCGGCTTTTCTTCCTGGGAGTCTTAGATTTTCTACATCATTGTTCTATGCAAAACTGTCAAAATCATCTCCCTCCTTCAGTTCAAATGTACTTGTCAGAGTGATTGAAGGGTTAATACAAGAGAAGCATACACTACAATCAGATAGCACTGTGCACTTAATGGGAGTGTTTGGTAAGTTACTATCTCTACCATTTCTACTGGCCCTGCAAGCTGGAGGGCTAGCTTATAGATATTAATGTACTCAAAAGACTGTAATTCACTTCTTGGCAAGGCTAGTATGGTCAGGAATTACAAATACAGTAATTAGCGGTGAGTGTACAGATCTTCACAGTGCAGATCAGAGTCACACTCTTCAAGGCCATTGTTTCTTTGGCTGGAGGGAGGAAACTGGGAAGAAAGCATCAATGATTTTTCTTCATAGAAGAAAGGCTGTGCTCCAGAAAACTTGAATCAGTGTGGTGACACTGTTGTCTTTCCAGTACAAGGTAGTGTAGCAACTGGTGCCAAGAATCATGATGTAGAGAAAGAAAAAAAAAAACAAAAGCGCTTGAATTTGTGGAAGGATTTTTAAATATATTCCTGCCAAAATCATATGATAGCTTGTCGTGCTTCAGAAGCTGCCATCTTACATTTTTGCTTAGGCTTTTTATTTCTCTGCTGTGTGTCATGGCATAGGAGTGTGACATCCCATGCCAGGGCTTCTATGGGGCTGTATGAAAGCAACCTGCACTACTGCAGTGTGCCCACAGAAATCTGCCTGTCTGCATTTAAATAACTTCAGCAAAGAAATCAAATACAAAAAGCTAAGTTACTGCATGTATAATAATGATACGTTGCTCTCGTTAATAATGCTGTTACTAAATATGGATTGCACTTAGCACAAGATAAGGGGATAAGTACAATGCCCCGATCGCTGTGCAACCTGAGAAGTGAACACTCAATTAAGTTACAGTAACTTAACAAATCACTCCCACATCATCCAAGTTATCACTATCCTGTGTGAGAGAGTCTTAGAGAAGCTGATCTGTATTGATTTATGACTTCAGCTCATATTTGAGATCAGTTGCCTCAGCTTAGCTAACAGGCAGTTTCTTAGAGTGCTACGACTATTCACATTGCAAAACCATACTATCAACTTTAATTTACAATCTAGAAAGTTTCTATTAAAAATGTAAAGATAGGGTGAGTAACTTACATTCCTAGAATACTTATACTCAAAATAAACATAATGCAGAAGAGAGAGATCCCATAAAAACTTTTAAGTCAACCTGCTGCATATAAAGCAGGGCATTGTTAATACATGATATTCATTCCCTGAGGTCAACTGACCTGATTATTCTCCATTACACCCACTAATCTGCAATATTAACACCCATGAAAATGGTGGCAAGAAATCAGTATTTTGATTTAGTAACTATTTATGCTGATGTATAAAAATAGAATAAATAACGCAGAGTGGTAAAAGAAATAGTATTTAGTAAATGAAGCATCAGAAGAAATTTTTTAAAGACTGAATAAGAGTTATGAGAGTATCAAAAAGTGTAACTCCACAAAGGGACTTAATCACTAGCACGAGGGCAAAGGATTACTCTTATGCAACCTCACCTCTAGGCACCATGTTTTCCGCATGAGAGTACCCCAGGTACATACCGGTCTGCTTCTGGGCAAATTCAAAAGCATTTTAGTGATGACCATCTCAAAGCCTAATAAGCAAGAATACAGAAAGATCTTTCTCCATCTATGTTATGTGAAAGATCTGATCTGATTAGCGTTGTTAGAGCATTTCAACAGATCAGACTGTGCACAAAATAAAGGCAGCTTCTGCCTTTATGCCAGTTTACTTACACAATGCCGGTGTTGAAGCACTACTCAGCCAGGACATTAGCCCTTTGACAGAGGTATTCAAATTCACATCTCCTCATCTGAGTGCTACCCTAAACACAATGTCTGTTCTCAGCCTCTCCTTTTGAAGTTGTCTAATTCTGTACGACGTACATAAACAGTCCTCCATTGGGAAAAAGCACGACATATGAAACCAAAATATGGTGATCTGGACATTTATTTAGGAATGGGAAAATCTAAGAATCAGTCTGCTGCCAAGATTTTTTTATTATTATTTAGAGCCATAATTGTTTGTTAAAATAAAAAAGGTCCTTATGACATGAGTTCCCAAACTTTCTGCTTCTAGATGAGCCTCACTGACCCAAGGTATCTTGAAATCTTTTCTGCACAGTGGAAATGTTTTGGCAGGAGGCACAACCCATGTGTCTAAGATTAATGGTTAGAACAAATTTATAAGTGAATAAGAAGTATAGATATAAATCTCCAATTGTGGCAAAACCAAATGACATTTGGAGTACGCTGCAACTAGTCAACATTGTATAAAGATCATGGTACTATTACCTCCTCTTCTGGCACCAGTCCTTTAAAAAGTGACCTTGACAAGTTTTCTGTAAAGAAAACATTTAGGCACCCTGATTCAGGAGAGGTTTCTGTAGCTGACTGTAAAAAAGGATGTGTGATTCTCTGATGTTCTGAGGGACCAAAATATTCTCTAATTGCCGTCCGTTGGATGCTGCCCATTCAGTCTGCTGCTGTTTGGGGCTCTGTGCTCAGGTATCTGACGCTCCCTACACAAGTGTAGGGAGCCTGGTGCCTGGGGGAAGTCTTTTGATTCTACCTATTGTAACACCTGAATCCTTTAACGTGACTTACTCTAAATGCCCAAATCATTTTGAAAAGAAAATGATTTGGAGAAAAGCCACTCAGATGGATTAACATTTTATAACCATTACAGTCTACCTTTAAAAAAATTACTTCACCGTCTACTGAGCTCCATAGGGGACTGTTGCTGTTCTCTGTAGACAGTGGTCAAAAGGTTTTTGCTTTGTTATCCAGTAAGTGAACTTTTAAATGTGTATGAGAAGTAACAAGCTGTATAATCTTACTTTTCCCTCTGGAATCCCATCTTTTGTATTTTCTGATTGTTTGGTATCTATCCCAGTGTGTCACATACTATCCAGTGGAGTCCTATTATCCTAATAAAATCAATCATCAGAGAAAATAGATAAGGTCATAGTAGTAACTTTTGAAAGCAAACAATAGCTCCACTTCAAACTTTTAGGGTGGGGTTTTTTAATCCTCAAACTAAAAGGCTGCACACTTTATATGAATACAATATGTCTGAAATTGTTGGAATTGTTTCCAACAAT
Organism: Balearica regulorum gibbericeps; assembly: GCF_011004875.1. Taxonomy (NCBI): domain Eukaryota; kingdom Metazoa; phylum Chordata; class Aves; order Gruiformes; family Gruidae; genus Balearica; species Balearica regulorum. The sequence goes on from NC_046186.1 coordinate 25,439,774, forward strand.
AGGAACTATTGAGACAATTTTGAAATAATTTAAGCCATTTCTAAAATTATATTTTGTATATGGAGTAGGCCATGTAAAACACACAGCAAACCTTTGTCTGTGATCAACCATGTTTTGAATATTATGGAAATTCTGATACGCAGAACTACAGTAAGATTTTACTACCTTCTGGACCCTATAAATATCTCTGATGATATCTTTGCTTTCATGAGTTACAAAAACTTAAAAACTTTCCTAGGTAAAGTGAATTAATAAAGATACTAGGGTGTTAAAAGTTTTACAGCTGCTTATTTCTGAAAGAATTTTAACTGGGAAGAAAGGCTGTCACATAGACAATGTATCTCTTCACTTGAAATCTGATTTAAAATTTATGCTGTCTTGCCAGAGTAAACAATTTATCAGCTTTCTTTTTTGAGTAAATATGGTTTGGAAGCATGACCTGAAAATCTTTTGCCTGTTTTTATATAAATAACTAAGGTAGATCTTTAAACCTGTGTGTTTTAAGCAGCAAATGATTAATAAGCTGTCTACCACAGGTGATATTTTCAAGACATTTGTTAAGAGAAAAAAAATGTTTTGCTTGACTTCAATGTTAACAGAATAAATACATAGAGAAAGAAATGGTAAATAGAAAATACAATGCCTCTTCTCTTCTCAGCTATAACACTCTGCATCAAGTAAATGCAATCATTTTCTTCTTTTCAAGAAACAGCTTTTGCTGTCAGTGTTTCCTAAAAACTATTTGCAAGATGTTAACCTGGATTTCTTTTTGGTTCAGAAAAAGACTACTCATTATCTAATCACAAAATTTAAAATGCATTTCTTCATGTCTGAGAAAGATCATTTAAAAAACTCCAGTTGTATCTATAGTAAAGTCAAAAGCAAAGTGGACTAATAAGAATCAGGACCTGTCTTTGACAGCAGCCACACTTGCAGGCCTCCCTCTGACTCTGCATGTTGTAACAGAGGGAGGAAAGGAGCCAGCCCCCCCAACCAGCCTCCCTGGGGCCAGCCCCTCCGCCAGCATCCCCAGCCACTGGCCTCCCCCTGGGTTCAGTGTCCTGAAGTTCAGCACTGCCTCTGCCCACCTCACGGGCACTGGGGGCCTTGCCCCGCACTCCTGAACCAGCAACGGAGCACCTTTCTTGCTGAAAACAAGGTTAGGGCTTAACTGGAACAGAAGTCCCCAAATCAGTACCCTGAAAACTATTTCTGCCTCAACCTGGAAGCACCTAAGCTCTGTGATGCTTGAGCTTTTTCCAATGACGTCCATGTATAAAGTGTAAAAAAGTCCTTACAGGATGCTGCAGAGCCCAAAATTTTCCAGGAAACCCCATCAGATCAGTAGAATACCATTATTCACTCACGACTCATCCACATCAGTCTTGAATTGTTTTCATCTAAGTGAAACAAGCCCTAAAGGAAGGCTGTGTTCCCTGTCCCTACCTGAGTTTATGATCAGGATTGACACAAGAGGATACAAACACAGAAAATGCCCTTGGTCCAAGTTCCTGGGAGTGCCTTGCTTTCAGACTGTATCTCCCCTCACACATAGTAAATTCCTCAGTAATGACTACAAATGCTACAGTAGACGAGTCGGTTCAGAACTGTTACCGAACCAAGACCACCAATGTCTTCATTGATTCATGTTCCTAATGCGAAGTTTGCTCTGAGTAAAACTTGCTTGGATTGGAAGATCAGGAGTATTTTACATTACCTGAACCATATAAAGAATAACATGAAGGTTTAGGTGTACAATCTACAGTCACCACCAGACAGAAGACTATGTGCCATCTAAGCAAAGAATGGTCAACCTTGGACTGAGTTATTCATGTAGTTTGGTGTATAGACATATTCATTGAATGTACATTATAAGGAGATGCTAACATTGCCTGTCTCTATTTTGGCTAGTAAACAAGTGCTACCAGAGGCAGTCTCTTTCTGCTCTGTTCCCTCTGTCCCATCACTACATGTCCTTGTAAAAAATCCCTCTCCAGTACCTTTAGGTACTGGAAGGCTGCTATTAGGTCTCCCCGGGGCCTTCTCTTCTCCAGGTTAAACTCTCTCAGCCTGTCTAAATACCAGAGGTGCTCCAGCCCTCTGATCAGCATTGTGGCCCTCCTCTGGGCCTGCTCCAACAGCTCCATGTCTGTCTTGTATTTGGGTCCCCAGAGCTGGACGCAGTACTCCAGGTGGGGTCTCACAAGAGCAGAGTAGAGGGGCAGGATCACCTCCCTCGACCTGCTGGTCACACTTCTTTTGATGCAGCCCAGGACATGGTTGGCTTTCTGGGATCCAAGTGTGCATTGCTGGTTCATGTTGAGCTTCTTGTCCACCAACACCCCCAAGTCCTTCTCCTCGGGGCTGCTTTCAACTCATTCTCTGCCTGGCCTATAGTTGTGCTTGGGATTACCCCAACCCACGTGCAGGACCTTGCACTTGGCCTTGTTGAACTTCATGCGGTTCACACGGGCCCACCTCTCCAGCCTGTCAAGGTCCCTCTGGATGGCATCTCTTCCCTCCAGCGTGTTGACCGCATCATACAGCTTGTGTCATTGGCAAACTTGCTGAGGGTGCACTCAATCCCACTGTCCATGTCACCGACAAAGATGTTAAACAGTTCTGGTCCCAATACCAACCCCTGAGGAACACCACTTGTCACCGTTCTCCACTTGGACATTGAGCTGTTGACCACAACTCTTTGAGTGAAACCATCCAGGCAATTCCTTATCCACAGAGTGGTCCATCTGTCAAATCCATTTCTCTCCAACTGAGAGACAAGGATGTTGTGTGGGACAGTGTCAAATGTTTCACAAAAGTCCAGGTAGATGACGTCTGTCGCTCTTCCCTTTTCCACCAGTGCTGTAATGCCATCGTAGGTGGCCACCAAATTTGTCAGGCATGATTTGCCCTTAGTGAAACCATGTTGGCTGTCACCAGTCACCTCCTTATCTTCCATGTGCCTGAGCATGGTTTCCAGGAGGATCTGCTCCACGATCCTGCCAGGCACAGGGGTGAGACTGACCAGCCTGTAGTTCCCCTTCCCCTTGTCTTTTTTTCTTTTTTTTTTCTTTTTAAAAATGGGGGTTATGTTTCCCCTTTTCCAGTCAGTGGGAACTTTACCAGACTGCCACGACTTCTCAAATATGATGGAGAGTGGCTTAGCAACGCCATCTGCCAGTTCCCTCAGGACCTGTGGATACATCTCATCAGGTCCCGTGGACTTGTGAACCTTCCTGGTCTCAAACTTGATCTTCAGCTACAGTGGGCGGTTCTCCCAGTCCCTACTTTTGCCTTCTGCAACTTGGGCAGTGTAGCTATAGCACTTGCTGGTGAAGACTGAGGTAAAAAAGTCATTGAGTACCTCAGCCGTCTCCATATCCCGGGTAACCAGGTCTCCTGTGTCCTTCCGGAGAGGGCCCACATTTTCCCTCATCCTCTTTTTATCCCTGACTTACCTACAGAAGCTTTTCTGGTTGTCCTTGACATCCCTGGCCAGATTTAATTCTATCAGGGCTTTGGCTTTCCTAACCTGCTCCCTGACTGCTCGGACAGTTTCTCTGTATTCTTCCCAGGCTACCTGCCCTTGCTTCCACCCTCTGTAGGTTTCTTTTTTTTGTTTGACTTTGCCCAGGAGCTGGTTGTTCATCCATGCGGGCCTCTTGGTGTTTTTGTCTGACTTCCTCTTTGTTGGGATGCATCGCTCCTGAGCTTGGAGGAGCATAACTGTGACACAATTTTTTTCATGTCATCCCAAACCAGCATTAAAGTATTGCTACCTAAAATAAGCAATTACTTTTTAATTAAACACAGTATTTGTGTGTAATGCACTGAAGAGCATGAAAGTCAGATATTTCATGTTATCGTATTTTAAAATGACAATGGCTTGTCTTACAGTTTAGGAAGAGAAGAGGAGAGTTAGGAAGACGGAATCTAGGAGGAAAGAATAATTTCCATCTTACAGGGCTGAGCAAAATATTTCTGTCCTAGAGAAGGAAGAGAGAGGGGGTACTGTATCTTTTGCTACAAACACCCTGCTCAGTGCCTATTTACGGTTCTATTCCAAGATCCCCAGGTTTTTCCCAATAAATAAAGCTTATTAAATAAAGCTTAACACTGACTTCTGGTTTCATTTTTTGGGACCAGATGTTTGGAAGTTAGGTACTGGGGCTCCTAGTGTTGTAGCAGCAAAGTCTCTTTTTGGATCTAGCCCTAGCTATAAGAGTGAATATATGTATAAAAGAAAAGATTGAATATATGAACTTCAAAGCTCTGAGTCATACAGCAAAGAAACTTCCCATAACTAAGGGGAAATGCTGATCTTCTGAGAATATTCTTCTTTCCTAGCAGACCTCAGAGCATAAGAAAGTCAGGAAGAAATGAAGTCCACCTTAAAAGAAAAATAGCTATTTCAGTAAATTTTTGTTAATTTTTAAATCTCTTTTTTCTCCTATAAAAGCAGATGCCTGCTGGACTTACTTATATATTAATTAATTATTTTATCTTAAAAATTAATATGTATTTCTTACTCTGGAATTCAAATATTTAGGAATTAATATGGAGATTCCTTAAGAATTTAATCTAATCTTTATTAGATTTAAGTGGAGGTCTGTAGAATCAGTGACTTAGGTTAAGATCTGAATAAATGCAGCATAAGAATTTTCTATTTCTAAGCTTATATATATGTATAAAAAAGATAATCACCTAGGTTTTCTACCCCATATTAAGCAAAACCCTTATACTTCTAAAGGAATAATGTAACTCATTATATAAAATATTGAATTGGGACTCATAAAATATGAATCCTAGATCACAGTTCAGGCACAGACCTTCTTTGGATAAATTACTGTGTCCTTTGTATCTTTTTTTCCCTTGTCTGTATAGTTAAGCTGTTTTATTATAATCTCCTTGGCACAGGAAGGTGCTGTCTACAATTAGCATGCCTAACACAATAGGACCTTAATTTTGCCTAGAATCCCTGGGTCCTACTATAATAAAAACATCATATATTTTCCTGGTTTACAGTAAAAAAACCTTGAGGTTCTTTAACATTCTTCACAGTTCAGCTATTGGGACCTTATATCCTTTGTTTCCCTACAATGAATCCCAAAATGAAAATATTATTTTCCCTGAACAACCATTAGCAATATTGCAGACTATGTCCTAGAGATGCTTTTACTATGATTTTGTGTACACTAACAATATTCTTTGTTTTATTTGATACGTTTTCTGTCTTCTAAAACCACTTTGCATCTTGTTGACCTTTTAAAATGCTGCTTTACTCTGGGCTGATGGCTTCAATTTATTTCCTCAATAATTCCCAATTTGTTTTCTTGCTTAGTACATAGGATGATTGTTTTATTTAGTGAGCATTTGCTAATTTGGTTTTGTGTTCCCAGATTAATTATTTTATATTTTCCTAGCCCAGTTATGTTTATTTTTGCTAACAAGTTATATAGATGATACAATACCTTTTGAATATGATCACATTGCTCTGTGCCTCTTGCTATGCTTTTAGCTCTCACATAAGCTAGAAATTCTCCCCCCATCACTTACATTCAGACATAAATAATCACGAACAACAGAGGGCCTAACACTAACTTCTCGGAAACTCCATCCAGCTTTTCCCTTCGTGGCCTACACTTAAACTAGTTTTTCATCCCACAGTTTCTTTGCCTTCATGATGATTTCTCTTAGCCATTAATCTCAGATGTGGTGCCTTGTCAAAGACTTACAAGTAGACTACATCCATTGAATTTCCCTTATCTACATTGGCAGTAATATCTTCAAAGAACTCCAGCAGGTTAGTTAAGCATGACCTCCCCTGCCTGAATCTATGCTGGTTATCCTTAATCAAACTGATTTTCAAGCTGTTCTTTCACACTTCCTTATGGTAGTTTAATTTTCCCCACAACCCTTGTTAAATTCACTGATGTATAGTTTCTTGGACGGTCTTTAGTCTTTTTTTGAAGACTTTTTGAAGAAAGAAGACTTGCTTGCTTTTTTTTCAATCTGCAAAAATTATTCCTAGACAGATCTGGTTTAAATTTTGTCAGTAAATAGCCTTTTGTCCCTCCGGGTTCCCTGCTAGCTCCACAAAAGTATGTTTTCAGAACTGGTTTCGATGAGAAAAAAATCACAGAAAGTGTGTACTTCATGCTGTTTCTTTTGTTGTTGTTCAGGGTTTTTTTGTGCATGTGTATGTGTTATTTTACCACACGTAGTAAAATGGAACAAACTATTGTCACCAATATAGAGTGGTAAAACTCAAGAGATTTTGTTCACTTTGCATGCATGGAGGTGGGGAGGAGCTTTCCAGGCTGCTCTAATCTTTAGTGCGGTGGGAGAGCTATCAAAAGCTGTTCCAAATGCATTCCTCCACTTAGAGAGAGCCAAAATGCCATGTGTCATCCGGAGGGAAATGGACTTACTGATAAATTTACACATCTGTGGCCTCTAGTCTCAATTACCACGACTCCCTGTGCCTTGAGGTGAAAACCCATGTAATGTTGCAGCTGATAAGCAAGGCAATACACTGCCAGCACATCGCTCCAGTATTTCAGAAATCCCTGGTTGAAGTTCAAGGTCATGGACTTGAGCTGCAGAACTTCAGTGGGTTACGGTGAAGTATTTCAGACAGGACATCTTCCTATGTGGCAGCCGCTTGCCATGGCTGCTGCACTCAGAAACCAAGGGAATGTTTTTTACATTATTAGAAAAACGGACAAAATTTGAGAACAATGAAAGGTGACTATGGGACTACATCCACAAGAGATTCAAATGACTGCAATTATTTGTCTCTCTCTCTGAGACACATGTACACACCTGTATTTATACTATATTTATTACTATGGTAACTGGGCACCTTAAAACTAATACATGCAAATCCAAATGGGAGTATTATACCTAGACCTAAATTTTTTCATCTCTCCAATATCAATGGCAATGTCAGCAGAGATGTGGTAGATATGTCATTAGCTAAGTGGCGCTGCAAACTCTGTATTAGAAGGAAAAAAAAAATATTTTGCCTAGGTCTTAAATAAATATGAACCACAGGACAAATCAAACAATCCCCTGATAATAGCATACCTCTCTTTGTAAGATTTCTTTGTAGATTTTACTTGAAGGGCGTAACATAATGATTGTTAAGGCCCTAATCATAAAAAACATTATTTCCTGAAATGAGCTGAAAATAGGTATTGCAGCACCTACCTTTTAGGTGCTTCCTGGCAAATGAACCCCAGAGCAGTATTCCAGGTGGACTACTTACAGTTCCACTTTTCATAGAATAATTGAATATTCACTGAGCAAGACAGAAACCCAACTGGGAGCACAACTCTGATGTGGTGAGTAATGCTCCCCGTCTAAGAGGGGACCAGTAGGAGTCCAGTTACAGTTCCAGCAGCTTTTTAAATATTTTATATTAAGTTCCTTTAAGCAAGGTTTGGAACCCAAACATTCTACCTCCAAAGGAAACTTTAACAGGAAACCTTCACGGCACCAAAAGGGGAGAGCCTAGGGCAGTCACAGTATATGCCAGAAAAAAAGGATGAGACAGGCTTTAACCTTCTGAGGGAAGAGGAAGCTGAATGTGGTTTTTTCCACAATCTAGCTAAGTGCTCCAACTGTTAAATTACTCTTTCGACTGTGGGAACATGAGAGGGCACCACTTCCACCCCCAGGAATATCTTACGTAAAGCCAAAGTTGGCAGGAGCACTTAAAGAAAGCCAAGCAGTTTTATCCCTATGGAAGAACATTTATATTGAAGATTACAATGACTATTCAATAGTAGTCATATACAAATTGACAGTATGCAACCATTCTGAGTATGCCTAGAAATGTAATTTTAGGCTCAAAGGAAATTTTCTAATGAAAAATAGGCATGTGTAAATTTAGGTGTTTCTGGGTTAAAGTAACCGTTGGGTGGTAGTTCAGTAATCTAAGTACCAGATGTAAATATCTTCACAATAAAGGGAGACCTTGATGTTTCAATTCGTCTGTGTATTTATTTACCACTGAGTGTCCTCAACATCCATGAAATTAATTAGGAACTGAAGAGTTCAGCACATCTCATGTCTAGCTCTTGAATTAATAAGTTATATTATATGCATTAGAATAATTAGCAGGTTTTTATTTTCTGAATTTTTCAGGTACATGCGCTATACTAACCAAAAATTATTCTAGGCAAAGAGAAGAAAAGACAGATATTGAAGGACAATGCCAGCAACATAACAGTAAGGAATGTTATAGTTAACAAAAAATCTCTAAATAATTTTCTCCAAAGAAACACTATTCTACTAATTCGAGCAACTAAATGTACATGCCATCTGATCCTGCCATGAAAGTGGTTGAGACATTCTATATGGCATTTTTTCTTATTGTCGAGTGAGTAATTCTTAAAAGAGGCAAGCTTAATATATAAACACAGGACTACACAAATTTTTATGCCATCCCAAACCAGCATTAAAGTATTGCTACCTAAAATGAGCAATTACTTTTTAATTAAGCACAGGTTTTATTTGTAAATTTAATCTGGTTTTTGATCATAATCTTTAGCTGTTCAGACATTTTCTCATTTTAATAAATGTTTGATTTTTTTCCTAATCAAGCAGAAAACAAAATGTGCTTGAAAAATAATTTTGTTATCCCATTAAAACAGTTCTACTCAAAGAACTCAATCGTTCCCTTGTCTTCCTGGAAATGTAGATTACAGTACGTCAGATACATTACATCTTGTTCGGATGTAGTCCTTTTCCAGTCATCTTTCTGAAACCTGTGTTCTTGTCAGTTCTCAAAAGCTAAGCAATGATTTTGTTTGCACAGGACAGGAGTAATTAATGCCTTCCTTTCCTGAATAGACTCTATCAAGAAATATTCAGAAACTTCACTTTTATGGAAATTAAATAGAGCCTTTCAGAAAGAAGGAGCAAGAACAGACATGGGAGACTTGCTAACATTAATGAGATTCTCATTTCTTCTATCATCTCATGCTACTGTTGTTCGTAATGGTCAGCTATGCTTTTGCTAATCATTTATTTGCATCGCTTTGTTTTGTTTTTATGATGCTGATAGTCTTTTCTATAGACAGTGCTGAGAGGAAGAGATCGAATAAAGGGGAAGGGCAGAATTTGTACCTCCCATTCAGAGCTGGCTTAAATGCATGTAGGAAGGCTGCTGTCTTAGGGAACAAAAGAAACAATTCTTTTTCAGACAGTGACAAATTTTCTAATACGAAACTAAACCCAGAAACATACGGATTGAAGATCATGGAATATCTTGCATGTTTTAAGGTTTGAGACAAGCTTCTATTTAGGGGCAGAATTTTCAATGTTGTTTTGTAATTTTTACAATTTGTTCTACATGTGGGTCGTCGTGGGGGAGGAAAATTGGATGATTTAGAAGGATTATACGGTTTCAGTTTTCTCAGGATAATGGACCTCTTCCCAAATCTTTTCTAACAGGAATTCTTGCAATGTTTCCCTAATCTCCTCCAAAACCCAATCCTTCACCAGATCCCATCATTAAAGTTTTCCACGACCCCCACCAATTTTCACCAGACTTTTTGCTTATTGTTCCAGGAAAGAGAACACCATCAAGATATGACTTGCAACCAGTGATACACTGGACTTGGGCTGACTGACCACAGAGAGGCATATATGCAAGATGAAGCTACTATACAGTGCACTTTTTATGTTATTAGTGAGCTATGAACACACTCCATGTAAATAGATGTCAGTGGGACAGGAGATCACTAACCACCTGGTTTGCTTCATTCAGTTCTTACCAGGACCTAATTTCCTAAGTATTTTCTCTACTGTCCCTCCAGAAATCTCTCATACGCCAAATTGTTGAACATAATTGTCATTCAGATGGTCACCATGTACAGTCTTTACTATTTACTGGAAAGCAAACAATCAAAATGTCATTGATCAGAATAAAAACTAGGTAATAGATGGTAGGGTAGAGGGAAGCGGCTGTTTATAATGAAATACAGGCTATTATTCTTTTAAGCGCACCAGCAACACTGACTACAACATCATGATTGTTAAAATTATGAGAAATGCATTTGGGAATCATACATTAGTATTACTTGGAGTTAATATAAATAGCCATATGGAATTTTTAGGTGTCCATGGGAAAAGTATGTAATTTACAGATTCATGTCACCCCTTCCTATCTATCAGATGCAAAGTTCTATGCAGAGTGAAGTATTTCTGAAGAGCTGGAAGTGCTCAGGGAAATGAGCAGGTAGAAGCTTCAAAACAAGCAAAATGCAGTGCTTTTCTGCACAGCAGGAATTAAATTGTAAAACAGATTGTCAGAAAATAGTGGGGTAGTCTGAATTATGAATAGGTTCAAGAACAGATCATGAAGGTTAAATTTGTTGATGGATGTTGAACATAGCTGCAACCTCTGGCTAAGAGTTCCCTAAACTGGCCAGAAGCTGCTAAAATATAAGGCTGTCTATATCTTGTTTCCTGCATTTTTTTCTATGCATTTGCTAATGGCCATTGTCAGAGAGAGGTTATTTTGGTCTGATTTGATGTGACGCTTTTTGCATTTTTAAATATGTGAAGACTGAAACTTAACCAAATTCATGGGACTTGTACAAAATCTGGGCACAGGTTACATCCCTGACTTGGTTCATCAGGTCTTAAGAGTGCCCTGTGCTCATCTTCAGCCTTTGTGCTGGTTGCTCCTAGTGCAGGAGTGTCACAGATTAGACCCTGGGCGCTTTCCTCCATGGGAATGTTAAACAGACACTTCAGAGCATAACAAAGAAGGTGTCTTATACTCCTTCAGCTGAGGAGGAAATTGTAGAGTGACTGGAACAAGAAAGATAAGGTCTGTAAAAGGAAAATTTTAAAGAAACAGTAAGGGGAAAGGAAAGAGAAATAGTGTTGAACGTTGCAGATATGATGGTGCCAGCCCTACAAGATAAAAGCCATTGTTTTCAGCATCTCAACGTAAAGCCTGTGTATCAGTTTATCAGTTTAGCAACCGGACTGCCATGCCAATGAGAGCACCAGTCGTTATTTATCAGACCACATCAGACCTGCACAATAGTGGCACCAGAGCTTCCACTGAGGGCACTTTCCAGCAGCAGTTTTAAGTTTTGAGCTGTATTACCAGTTCTGCTTGGACTACACCAGTATGCCTGCGTTACTGGAGACAGTAAGGGAAGCTGATTATGCATTGCTCTTCAGTAATACAAATGTCAGCAATGGAGATCAGAAATCAATCTGAATAATTATTGATGGATGAGAGTGAACTAATCTGGGCTATGTCCTCTGTAAAATACAGGGCAGCATGAAGCTCCTATGGGCTAAGTTTCAGAACATAAGGTTTTTTTGCTTGATTCTGGTCATGCGGGAAGTAACATTCCCCAGATTTGAGTTTCCTTTCGCCATGCTGTCCATTTCATTTTCTCTGTGTTCATATAATCCTTTGTATGATGGGTCCCTATACTCCAGGATTTAGCATAAAGCAAATTAATAAATCACACTGTACACATGACTGCCTAACGAACTTTCATTTAAAGAATAAATATAATGATAGATAAAATATCCTAAAAAATAATGGAGTGGAAGAGGGCAAATGACAAGAGTAAGGATTGATTTAAAAAGGTAAAATAGTCCTGACTGAAACCCTCGTTACATGCTGTCATGCTTTTTCATATGTAGCTTCTTTTTTGAGATAGATATAGCTTATTTTCCTCAGTGGTACTACTAGAGAGTGTGTCAACAAAATAGAAGAATGATTTCCATCGGCTGCCTGTGCTGTCCTCTGTGCTGACTGCCCATCCCTCACCTGACACAGTCTCTGCCACTACAATAGCGTATTTTTTTCACAGTGGGCAGTACATTATCTTTCTAGGATCAAAGAGTAGTTTCTTTTTCTAATTGATTCCCTCCCGCCAGGGCATCTGATCCTTATGCACGTCACTCTTTTGGGATAGTACCTAGACAAGAGCAGTGTGACTGAGTAGATCTGAGAAGTGAACTGCTGTTGAGACAGTCACACAAAATGCTTCTGCTTTACAAAACTGTACCTGAATGTACCAGTGCTATGTGACAAAGCACATTCAAAACATTTGCACAAATCTATTCATCCCGCAAGTTTGGTCTGCAGAACAATGCACAATAACATCAAAAGAAGTTTGGTGGCTATCCTACAGTGGTAAATCTGGGCAGATGATACCTTTTTTCCACCAGAGCTGTAAAGTACTGCCTCACCCCTTACAATCAGCTTGTTTCTTAGAAAGAAAAATAGAGCCCCAAGGAACTGCAATTAGTTACCATCAATGTGGGATAAATGTAAAAATGATGAATACCCTGAGAGGAAATAAAGTGGAAGTGGAACTGATTGTTTTTAATTCTGGGCCAGGACAACATCCTCCATTATCCAATATAGCCAGTAGTCTATGAGTTGGCTTCATTCCAAATTCTGATTTGCTGCTGCTTTTAATGTTTGCTTTGTAATCACAAACATTTTGTTCCAGGGTACATCAGATACAGGGTTTTTTTCATACACAGAATTACTTAAGTACAACAGTTTTAAAGAAAAACAAACCACAACTTCCCTCGAGGAATCTCTCCTTCCTAAAAAAATAGCACAAGAATTCTAGATTTGGAAACTTTGCTTAATTCAGATACTACCTGAGAGATAACAATAGTAAATGTTGTATACTGTTGTCTATCTATTCTCCTTACAACACTTTATTACATTCACATTATGATGATTCTCAAGTGTAAAAGTAAGTATAGTATAAATTCCTTGATGTTCAAAAGTGCTGAGATCTGTAGATTTCTCTTAAGTCAGTGGGAACTGCAGATATTTGGCACTTCTGAAAAGAAAGTAAACACACAAATCTAGGGTCTTGACAATAAACAGTACCTTCTGCCCCCTTCCCAGTGTCCTTGAACTTTGCACTAAAACGTGTTTAGCAGGTAAAATGAGCTCAGACAGATGCTTTTATTGTTCAGTATGTACATGTTCTTTTATTCAATGAATGGATCTCCTCTTCCATCAGATATTTTGGAAAAAGAAGGCTGATTTTCATGCTGAAGGCGTATGACCTGATGTATCATAACAGTATTCCATCCACAAGTCTGTTTCTTTATCAAATATTCATATAAGTAAGTACCACTTTACCTTAACAGTGTTTGTGGATACCCTGAGATGCACTACCAGTAAAGTGGTCTTATAAAGTCAGTAAGGAAATACGACAGAAGTAAAGATTTCTTTACAGCATGAAATCTTGAGGACCCATCCTATAGTCTTTATTCAGTCACGTTCCATCCTGAAGGCAAGGCTTCCAAAAAACAACCGTGCTTGTAGAGATTGAAATTATTGTGGTCCAAACTAGCTTGGCAATAGAATGGCTTGCACTTCAAAGAAGATGCACAAGGCTAACTGAAAGGAGAGTCCAGCTCAGTCACCTTATCCAGTATACAGAAATTATAGATAGGGACTTACCATTTCTAGCAACAGGAACTTGGAGTTATGGACAAAACAAGAGTCAACACTAAACAAAAATCAATTAGGTGTCTCTGTTTAAAGAGAACTAATAATTTGAGTATATATGAAAAAAAGGAAAACTGAATTCACTTTGACAAAACAACTTCTCAATTTTCCTTCTAATGTGATATGACTCATCTCAAATCCATTGCAAAGCGGTAAACAAACTACACCAACTCAGTAGCCATCATCTGCCAGGAACATTTTAAAAAGAAAACCATTACTGAGCTACTTTTCTTGTCTTCTATACAGAGAAACTTATTTTCCCAGCAGAAACAGCACTTCACGTTATCTTCTTTTCTTTTACCATGTGTCCCTCACTGCTAACAGCAACCTAAGAAATACCTCTTTAAGCCAGTAATTTATTTCTTAAGAATTAAATTAAAGTAGTTTGAACTAGTTTTAGGTATTTTCAAAACAATCCATTTCATTTAAAACAAATCAAAAGAGGGAAGTTCAGTTTGATTAGTAATAACATTATATACAGGAAGTATCTTGGATAGTAATTTAAATATGTGGACAACAGCCTTTTGATTTTATTCCTCATTCATTGAAGTAATTTTATAATTGGAACTGTAACAAAAATGAAATGAGTAGTCCTTCTTTGTTCTATAATCCTTCTGTAATCTAATTTCTTCAAAATAGCTGCAAGATAAAATATTGTCATGAAGATGAAAATGGCAGCTATAAGCTAGCCTCTTCACTCTTCATTATCCATTATTGTTTTTATGATGACTATTTATTATTATCATATAGTTAATACATGAAATCTAAATCACTCGATAACGCATCTGAAGTCAGCTTCGGTTCTGGTGCAAATCAAGAGAGATCCATGAAGAGGGTTTCATGATGTTATTTTTTTTTACAATAGTTCTTGTTTGTGGATTCTAAAATCTTTTGGGTCAGGACCCTTGCTGTGTTAAATGATACTAAATTGAAAAAAGAGAGAAACTTCAATTTCCAAAATATTCTCTGATTCGTTGCTTTAAAGAAATTACTTCGGAGCTTCTCAAGAGTTGACAGGAAAAATCTAAATTGTCATGGCAACATGAGTTGAAGAAATCCTTCTTTGCGGTTTGCATAGATCATCTCCATGCTATCAGTCTGTTTACTAAATGTTGCTAAAGAAAGCAATTAAAGGTTAATCTCTCCTCAGAAGCAAATAAATTATATAACTAGTGAAAGCCAGTGGAGTGAGATACACTTCAGATAGGTCAAAAAATTTGAGGCATCATCTATCATCTTCAACGTAAACAGCATTTTTGTGATTGTTTGCATAACATTTCATATTAATAAAAACTGAGAGTTTGAATTCTCTTTATTACTTGTTCCAGCATCCTTGTTTTAATACAAGTTCTCTGTGTGACCTATGGCTATAATGAAGGCCAGATTCGAAGTCCATTAAGGTTAATGAGAGGTGGCGTTTTTTGGTGAGTACCCCAGCCTTTGGAACAGGTCCTAACTGGTCCGAATCTGACACAGGGGAACCCAAACTATTCAGCTGACAGCTAGAGTCTGTGTCCAACATACCTACTTCTGCATAGCACAATGCTTTTTCTCTACAAACTGGCCGATTTGTTGCAAGTTAACTAGTTTATGTAGCGGGGGAGGTGGGGCAGAGGGGGGAATTTAAGCATTTGCATTTATGTTAATTAAATACCATGATAAATAGCATGATAAAACCTCCCCTATACACGTTTCATAGGAAAGCAAGATAGAAATGGCAGAGTATAGCTCACAGTCAAAATGCTACTAGTGCTGCCACTGTTGACTTCGTAAAATCTATTAACGCTACATTCTTCAGTGTTAGAGACACTGCAAACAACGGGTCAAAGTGTGCACTGGGGATATTTACGTGCTAAGATAAAGAAAATCAATTTATTTTCTCAAGAGAGATGTCTACAAATGCAGAGGGTCACCGACTGTGATATTAGCAGTTGCTTGATTGTACTGAGGTTCTAAAACTGAATTATAAAACAGCTTTTCCCCAAAAAAACTTCTTGGTATGACTCAATCTATGTATTATAAGAAATATCAGCGGGATACCAATAGAGAATCTGGCTGCTGGGGCAAAGCTAAAATAGTGTACTTAGTCACTTGGAAGCAGTCAGATTCTGCATTGATATCCCACAGACATTAGTGAGAACAGTGTGATTTGTCATGACCATTTGTTTCACAACCAGAAGCATGTAAAATTAGTCTAAAAATAAGTTAAACACTTTATTTTATTTTATTTTATTTTATTTTATTTTATTTTATTTTATTTTATTTTATTTTATTTTATTTTATCAAAATGGCCTTTTCAAAACCTTCACTGTTGTGCAAGAAGCAATGCTCTTTCTTTCCTTTTTTCTTATCCTCACAGTCACCTGTCATTTTTCTCTAAGGTGCAGGGCAAGGCAGGTTCCATGAGCTCACGTGTATTCCTGCTAGCTCAAGCACAATGCCCAAAGCCAAGCCTAAGCTCTCGTTCATGTATTTTGGATATACTAAGTTTCTATTCTTGTATTTTGGATACACTAAGCTCTCGTTCATGTATTTTGGATACACTAAGCGTGCCAAGCTCCTCCATCCATTTCAGCAGCAGGCATTGCAAGCACAGTGAAGATGCTTTAAACCCAAGCTACAGCTGGGCCAGTATTTAAAAAAGAAATTATCCTGGTTGTGGTCCCCAGTGTGTTTAGGCCCATCCTTGAACCTGAGCTTCAAATACAGAACAAAACTGGCTGCACTTTTGTTCACAGTGCACTGTACATCGCTGGTGTTTCAGCACCAGTGTAAGCAAAATATAAGTTTGAATATTTGTTTGTCTTGGGTTTTGCATGTGAACATGATATGGCGAGTAATACAGGTCAAAGGAAGTAAAGAATAATTTATGAAGTATTTTATCATGGCTACATTTGATCTGCAAATCACAGGATGAGGAAAAGATATGTCCCTAGCCCCACATTTGCTCTCTGCCAAATGTCAAGGGTTTGCTGCAAACAACAGAATTGTAAAAACATCTCAATAACAAACCAATATGGGTTTAGAAACGGCTCTCCAATAAAAAAGACAAGAAAAACTTTCAGACAAGAAGTAAGAAAAACTTCATGTTTGGCAAAATTGCATGAAAAAGTCATCACCTTGAAACTGAGAATAAGGCGTGGAACAAGTGCTGCAAACTGTAATTTTAAAATGCTGACCATATTTTATGCAAGTTTGCAAAACAAACGCTACACACACAGTTTTATCCATTATTATTTATTCAGCTCTGTCTCAGCTGCAGTGTTGCGAACGTTTCTTTTGGAAAGCCACTGTACAACAGAGACAGGAATACAGAACATGCTCCTGTACTTCAGTATCCATGGGTTACTGTAGGAGAGACATAAAACATCCGAAGAGTAAAATGATACTAGGTTTCTCTGTATATTGTCCTTCATAATTTCTTTAAGGAAAAAGCAGAGGGGAAAAAAAAAGAGGAAGCAAGGTAGAAGTCAGATAAAACCATGCTTGGAGATATCCAAGATACTGTTTAAAAACAAATTACTTCCATAAATATATATATCTTTTAATATTACCAAGGTTGATTGCTCAGATTCACCCAGTTTTCCTTTTTTTCTCTCTTACATGTATGTAAACCTTGTCAGAAGTTCTCAGCCACGAGAGCTCATGTCAAACAGGGTCTGGCTCCACTATTCAGCTGCAGTATCTACCCTGTCTGCCTCATTCGGAGGAGCAATCTTTTCAAAATTGGCCAATCCAGCTACTGCTGAAATCAATAGAAATTTCAGTTTTCACCGCAGCAGAATAGGGCCCTCACAACTGTCCAAAGTTACCTTTTACTTGACAGTGATGACTCAAAAAATGAAGCTGAAAGAGGTGGAATCACTTTTTCAGAATATGCATGAATGTATTGTTAAATTGCATAATTTAATAATTATAAATCTGTAACTGTGATTAATTTTTATGCTGGAAATTAAAGCATTACTATAATTGCAAGAAATTGTGATTTTTTTTTTTTTCTTATCTTTTGCTAAAAGCAAATCATTGATGATATTCTGATTAATCAAGAGGAATTCTGGTTAATCATCAGCAATATAACAGTGATTAAATCTTGCTCTGCTCTTTTAACTGAATGTGCCCCCCAGGTAAAAATGCAAGAAACTTATCATTTTCTCTTTTTTTTTTTTTTTTTTAAATGACTAAGATATGCAGAAAAATTGATCATCTCTAAGCAAGTAAGACTTGTTATTGGCAACAAGATGCAGTATTACTCTTGTAAGATTTTCCAGTGCACGTGTGCTTCCATTTACCATTCAATTACTAAATGCAGGCAACTGATGAATGTAGCCTTCATGTGTCAATATAACACTAGCAATAATCCAAGTAATTTGTTTAAGCAGTTATTCCATTGAGAAATGCTTATAACAAATATAGTGTAGATTTTTCTTAAATGCAATAGAAATGCCATATAGTTGAGTGAAGTCTTTCATCCAGCCAGAACAAAGATGTGCGAGGACAAAGTAAGATCTCACAGTTTTCCTCAGGCATTAATGGCATTTTTCCCTATTTCAAAAGTTACTGGTTGATAAAAATGGTTTAAAGGAAACTGCAACTGACGTAGAAAAGTAAAACATCTAAGTAATAGAAAGTGATTCATACACATTAGGAGAATTTCCATATGATTTTCATTCTTTGTTCACTGCAGACATTGGAAGAACATCCGATTTAGCTCAGTCTAATCTGGCTAATTTTGCAGCCATACAGAGAACTAGAGGCCAGATTCTTACCTGGTGACCCTGATTTAAACCCAGTTGTATGCTCGAGTTTTATTAGAGATCACGTCTCATACTTGTGCTACGGCTGCGGTGGATTGTACAGTGCAACCAGTAATTCCCCTCTCCACACTGCATCCCTCTGCTGGTTACAGGCAGCCCGGCACTACACTGCAGTATCTGTGCTTACACGTAAAGCTGTTTACCAGCAGAATAATGTCATCATGGCCAAGGAGATGCGACTGCTCAATACAGATTTGAGCAAAATGAAATTACATCTTATCTTTAAATTCATTGGAGGTTTTATACAGTCACACTATTAAGCAGTTACTTCTCCGAGGAAAGGTTGAGAGAGGAAGTTTAATGTGACAGTGTACAGATTATGTGTCTTGAAAAAGTTGAAAACGGTGGTCCCTAAGGCTTTTCAGCCTTTCTAGAGAGCATGGTAAATCTCAAATGCACTGGTTTCTGTTTAACATATTTACTGTTTCAGATTGTTCCTAATTTGGTGGGACCAGTTTTCATGAATGTAAATGGTATTGAGGCCAAAGTCCCATAGATGTCTTTTAAAAACTTGTCTATATCAATGCAATAATACTACTGTACAACGACTAATAATAAGATGAGCTAGATTCCATGTTTGTATAGAAAAAGCAGTATGCAGGGGGAAAAAATGAAAACTGCCCCCCCACACACAACAAAAACCCCATGCCTGATCAAAATCATACATGTCTGTATAAAGGGACATGGGAGTGACAGTAAAATAAATAGAAAAAAATCTGCAGAATGGTTTCGATATAGAGAGATCACAGACGGTGCTGAAGTGCCCTCACAGATTTCAATATATCCTGAAGTTCATGTGTGCTCACGCCTGCTTGTGCTTGTATACCATCGTCCAGCTCCTCACACCAGTATCCTGTTCCACACCCACCAGAGAAACTGATAACCTTGCACTGGCTGACGGTGGGAATTCAAATCTCATCTATGCATTCAAAGGTCTAAAATGAGTGTTTGGGGAATCTTTGTTGAACCGATATGCTCTCCACTACATTATATTCAAATAGACCATATTTCCTATTCCTATACAGAGTTAAGGACATTACACACATATCTTGATGGAAAATTGGGAAAGATACAGGTCTTACCATAAAGTAAACACATTTTTTCATTAAAATATTACATGGTCTGAGCTGGCTGTTTTCTTTTCAGTCGTTCTATGGCCAGTTCCTCACTGGCCTAGGGGATGGGGAATGCATCCATCAAATTCTTGGTCTTGCAGCTGGGTATTCAACACCTAGCTCTGATATTCTTTTGAAAAATCCTTTTTTTTCAGCTCATTTTCCCTAGAATTGCTTTAGTCTTCTCTGGAAGAGAATGGAGCCTCTCTAGAGAGACCAGCTTCACAGTTTGAGAAACACTGCTTTGGAGAGAGCAAACACATGACTTTAAAAGAGACAAACACGCTCCGTCCAACAGGAGTAGGCCTTAAACATAGCGGTAACTTTGTGTGATGTAGTCATAGCAATTATTTTGACAAAGTGATAGCAGCAAACAGAGGGTACATAAAATGTTTTGGGGTTTATTTCTTTTTCTTTTTCTTTTTTTTCTTTTTATTTAACAAAATCCTAAGCTGTGGATGTGGGAGTCCTTTCACTGTCTGAATTTGATTTAAGAACAGAAACGTTTTCGCTTTGCTATTTCCATCAATCTGAATGATACCTCTCTGCAATAGCCTGCTTATGCACATTTTGTTTGAGGCAATTAGGTAGCGATGAAGGTGTTGTATTTGGTTATACGAACAAATCCAGGAAATGATCTTGAAAATATGTGCCAGGACAATTTTAAGTATTAAGCAATATGTATTTCTACATTGAAAATAGGTTGTCCACAGACCTCCACAGTCCTCGAGTCACAGCAGAAAGATATTTTAATCTTTTATCTTGAATTTTAGTCTGAGTTCAGTCTAAATTTACCATTTTTTCCCTAGCAGTATGAATTTTTACAGAAATTACACTGACGTGCTTTGTGTCTCAAGCAAATCAATAGTTTTTTATGCTCGCTTTTGCTAGGATATAACCTATCAGATTAGCAAATGGTTCTCTAAATAAGCCCATCTTAACATGCAGAGCTGAACACCGTGCTGCCTATCTTGTTGAAGCATAACTGCTATGATAGGGTAGTTTCTGGGAAAGTGGTTCCTTTATATGACTCCATACTAATTTCCCTTGATGCTTAAAGCATAATGGCCAGGGATGAATTCCTCAAATGTTTTCCAAAACACTCAGACGCATCAGTCAGACAAAATGAGTCCAAAGAAATGTATAGAACTGCACTTCATGTCTACCACAATGAACGATGACGTACGGTCATTTTCGTCTTTTCTTGCCCCTTTAAAAAGTTACAGAAAATTGCACAGCAACAAAGGGTTTCCATTTCATTTCATAACGAGGAACAATGTGGAAATCAGCCCACCTTCTCATTTTAGTGAAAGATAAGGGAACGCCTGTGGCAACACCTCCAGAAATCCAGCACTTCTTTTTTTCTCATAAAACCCCCAAACCAACCAAAACCCGTGTGAATTCCTATGACGGTGACTACCAAATGATTCCACTACCAAGAGGCTGGTAAAACAAAGAGTTCTGGGGATCTATTAATTAAAATTTTATGTGCTTCTGAAAGCCTAGGCTCTTCATGTTACTAAGGAAGGAGTTCTTTCACGCTCTAAACTATAAATGTAATTTCAGCCTCAGGATTACATTTGACTAAATATAGATACCTGTGCTCGATTGCCTGGGAAGGTAAATGGGAAAGAATTATGTCAAATGTCCCCGCTGGTTCCCCTTCTACCTGTTGTTCGACTTCAATATTAAGTCAGTTTGTAGCCTTTAAGTAGGTGTGTTGCTGCTCCACATTAAGCGAGGTATAATTACATTCTGCAGAGCAGCATCAGAGGCAGTGCCCAAATGTTCCTGGCAAAGCCTTTGTATGTAAGCAAAACACGTCGGATCTCCTCTGAATAACCATGATCCAGCCTCCAGCTTTTCATATGTGCTGTCAGCCATGAAAAGAAAACACTTAAATGTCAAACGACAGAACCAGCTACAGTGTATTTAACAAATGAGTCGCGGGTGTCGGCCCGCCCCAGGAGCCGGCGCGGCAGCGGCTGCAGCTGCAGCTTGTCCCGGGGCGGCCGGGCCCCGTGTGCGGCGGCCGGGCGCAGCTCCGCCGCTCGGCCCGGGGCTCCCCCGCCCGGCCGGCCCCTGCCCGGGGCAGCGCCGGGGCGCCCGGCACGTGTGCGGGCTGGGAGCGGCTGCCAAGCCCCGGGCGGGCGGGGGGACCGAGGCACGGGGAGGGGGGTGGGGGGATGCTCGAAGTTTGGGCAGGGCGGCCACGCCGACAAGCCCCCGCCCGCCCCGGGCTGTGCGTGCCGCCGAGCGCAGCCCCGTCTCCAGCAGCCAGCCGCTTCGCAGCCCAGGAAAGCCGGGCGCCTTTCCTCGCCCGCGCTCCTTTCCCCGCGGAGACAGCGCGGCCGGGGGCAGCCGGGTGGCGTTGCCTGGTGAACCGAGGCAGCGGCAGGATCCGGGCAGAGGAGCGGTACCACCGGGCTGGCGCGGAGCCGCAGCCGCTCCTCCGGACCGGGCAAAGCTCCCGCCCGGTTGCCGGCAGACCGGGCTGGCCTTACACCGCCTCTCCCTGCGGATCACGGCCAGAAGCTGCCGGAGGGAGGGCACCCTGCAGTGCCGCCCGGGCGGGCGAGGCAGCCGGGCCGCGGGCAGCCGCAGGACGGGGAAGGCTCCAGCCTCGCCCGTCAGCCCGGGCCGCGGTCGGTTCGCCCCACTTCCCCCGCTCTAGCCACCCCCGCACCTAAAAAAAGCAGTGAGAAAAATAAAATGGTGGGAACGATGTAAAGCGCCTTGGAAGGGTTAAGGAAGCCTCAGACAGCACAGACCGCAAGGGGAACCGTCCTCCCGGAGGCAGGCAGAAACAGCCGGCAGGGAGGTGGGAGAAGGCAGAGGCTGTAACGGGGACAGGTGCTCAGCTGCGAGCAGCCTCCGTCCCTCCGTCCCTCCCTCCCTCCCTCCTCTCTCTCTCTCTCTCTCTCTCTCACACACACACACACACGCACGCATCTCTCCCCCAGCATGAAAAAGGACAGGGCTAATGAGAGGCGAAGTGAATAATGGGGAAGTTGTTGTCTCCAGCGATGAGGCAAGTGATGGGGCTGAGGCCAGCACTGAAGTTGTGTAACCCAATTCTCCACCGTCAGCCCCCTCGCTTCTCCTCCCCCCATTGATTTTAAGGAGAAACCCAGCTGGGGGTGGGAGACGATCCCACCGGACGCCGAGCAGAGCAGGATCCCTCTTGCCTTTGGCACGGTCAGGCAGCTGCCGGAGGGGGACCCCGGCCCCGCATCTCCACCTCCGCGTAACTTGCGGGGAGCGGAGCCGGCTTAAGGCAAGCGGGGGCGGCTCTCCGCGGCCACCCACTCCGCGCTCCCCCCCCGAGCACGGCAAAAGCCGGGGAGGCGGGAGGAGAGGAGAGCCAAACTTGCCAACCCGGGGACTGTCCCTCGCACGGCAGCGAGCGCCGTTCGTGCGTGCGTGGAGAGCGAAGTGTTCCCAAACTCCGGCGCTACCCAGGCGGCTGGATGCGCACGGCTCCTCTCCCCGCGCCGCAGCGGCTGCTGTCCAACTCCTGGGAGCTGCTTTCTCCCGGGGGAAGTGGCCGGCCGGGAACCGAGCCCTCGGGGAACACCGGAGGACCCGGCGGGAGGTGGGAGGCAGGGAGAAGGGAGACCGGGCTCGGGGAGCCTGCTGTTTACCGGCGCACGAACGGAGCGAGGGAGAGAGCTCATCCGAGCGGTAGCGGTTTATCTGAGGGGGGAAATCAGTACCATAACCACAGCCCACACGAATCCAGTGCAAGAAACCCAAATCTTACCGTGAGCTGCAGTGAGGAGCCCCGCGCAGAAAACCAGCAGAGACTTGAATTTCCTCCACGCAGTCATGTCTGCAGTTATTCCACACACACACACACTCACACAAAACCCCCGGCGGCTCTTCTCGGCTGCGACCGTGTCCTCCGAGCGGCAGCGGGGCTAAGGACAGCGCCAAAGAACCACCACAGGGCGAGGAGAGGCGGAGAGAAGCGGTCCGGGTCCCGAGCGCCGCGCAGCGCCCGACGCCTCCTGCAGGACTGGGCGGGCGGCTCGCTCCGCTCTGCTCATAGCATCAGTCCCGCGCCGCGGCGGGGCTGCGCCGCCTCAGCGCCCCGCGGAGCCCCGGCGCCGCCGGCCCGCCGCCCGCCCAGGGGAGGGGAGGGAGGGGAGGCACGCCCGGCGTCGCGGGAAGCGCTGCATCCACGGCCGCCGGCGGGGAGAGCCGGGCAGCGGCGGCGGCGGCGGCAGGAGAGGGATGCGGGGAGTGCGAGGAAGAGGAGGAGGGGAGAGGGAGGGAGGGATCGCGGCGAGAGCAGCGCAGGCAGCGCAGCGGAGCGGCTGCCAGCCACACGAGAAGCCGCCGCCACCGGACTCAACCATCACTTCCCACGGAGAGGGGAAGGGGCCGGCGCTGCGCAGCCGGCGCACGCCAAGCCCGCAGCCGCCCCGCTCCGCCGGCCGGCCCCCGCATGGCCCCCCCCCCCGGGGCGGACGCGCCCCCCACCCCACCCCTCCGGCCGCGGAACCGGGCGGCTGCCGCCGTCCCCCGAAAGCGGCCGGGGGGAGAAGACTTTCCCCCGGCCCGGTGCCCCCCGGCGCGGGGAAGGGTGGCGGCTGCAGGGCTACACCTGCCCGGGGGGCTCCTGCTGCGCTGCCCCGCGCCCTGTCCCCTGGCTCAGCCCGCAGCCCGGCTCCCGGCTCCTCCACCCACATGTGGGGCGCAGGTGGTGCGTGTGCTGGGGTGGGGTGGGAATCCCTAGTCCTAGGTGAAACTCCTCGCTGCTTTGGTCCCCGCTCGGGAGGGAGAAAGTCTTTCAGGTCCAAAATGTGCCCTGCTCGTTCCTTCCAAGTTGCTCATCAGAACAAGCTGTTGTTCCTGAGGGGAAGGAAAGGAGCCAACATCTCCTTCAGGAACACTGCTTTGTCTTTATGTTGCCATTCCCGAGTGCTCCTGTTGCCAAGAGGAATTTCTGCCATTAACTATCCTTTCCAAAACAAATGCCCCCCCCCCCCATCAGGCATGGCAGTATGCAGACAGAGGCTTCCCCACCACCATGCTGAACCCAGCAGGGCTGATTCCGTGAGCCTGAGGGAATGGAAATGGTGACCCAGGGCTGGCCTGGTCACAGGTTCCCCACGCTCCCTCGGCCAGGGCAGGTGATGCCCTTTGCCAACAACTGTTTCTGTGCCAGGCCTACCTGCAAACGGGTAGCAGAAGAGCACCCAAAACCAACTTTCAATCCAGAAAGAATTGTACAGATTACCCCACCGCTACTGCATACCAGGCCTGACTCCATAATTAATGCTTACCTATATCCATAATTAAAATACAAAGGCTCATAAGAAGGAAAGACAGAACACGAACACCTTTGGAAAGGTAGTTTCAAGGTTGTAATTATTCACTTATGATGAGTTTTCTTTTGTGGTGAAATATGCAAAGTTGTTTTCTCATTGTAAGTTGCAAGAAGGTGGTGAATGGGCACTGAACGAGGTAGGCTGACTTTGTAATAAGCTTGTATTTATGTATAAACGTTACGGTTCTCACTCAAAAAAAGAAAAAAATCCAGGCCCAGGCAATCTGCCGAGAAAGACGTGGCATTGCTGCCATCTCGTGGCAAGGTTTCCCTCCCTGCCCGCACTCTCTCTTCATTACCCTGCCCTGCCTTTCCCCACCGCTCTTCCCCTCGGCTCCCAAACTCACTGCGTTCCGGAGCCGGGCCCGAACACTTCTAGAGGCCCTCTTCAGTCTTAGTATTCATCTAGATTTTAAAAACGTACTGGGGACTCGGTTTTTGCATTCGTGAAAGTAAAATGATGCTAAATACTTGTTAGTACCAGGCACCATTCTGCCATGCAGAATTCCCCGATCAGAGCTGCTCAGGCAGCCCCTCCACTTGCTTCTTGTCAGCGGACTGGGGTCAGTTCATTAATGATTGAGAAAAAGACAGAAATGGTCACTAAGCTTAAACCGAGACTCTCCCTTTCTGGCTTGCAGTAGTCTGAGGCTTAGATTTTTAAAACGAGTTTTTTGCATTGCATCTGGCCCAAGAGATCACAATCATTTTTAGTTTTGTTTCACTGTGTTGACTATCGAGTCAGAATAGTTAAAAAGTCATAAATAAATTCCATTTATGGCTGTCTGGGTCTAGTTGAAAATAGTAATGACTGTATCATTTCTTGCTGTGCTGTTAAAGTAAGCACTCTTAATTTGAGAAGATGCTGTTTATCCCTGCTCATAGCAGATTCTGCAGAAGCTCCAGTATGATATAATATGTACTTTCTTGGTCTTGACTCACCCGGGTTAGATTTACTGTTTCCTGAGGCTTGCCATTCTTCTGAGGATTTTCTGGGCTTTACTGAGCTTTTGGGACCTGGGTCCTTCTCTATTGAGCTAAACAAGCAGTAATTTCTTCCCCTCAGAGCACCTAGATAAAGCCAAGTAACTGGACACCACAATCACTATCACTGCAAACGATGCCTTCTCTCCTTTCTTACATCCTATGACAGTAAACCATATGCATAAACATTGTTGGTCTTTAGCACGTTATCACTTGTCACCTGAGTTAGTGCCTTACTGAGATAAATGGAACAGCATAGACACCCCCTGCCCCCCCTCGTCCCCCCGCTAATGTTTCAGGCTCTCTACAGACCGGGGTAGCTGTCACAGTGACTTCTACAGACCCTGTGTGACGCAAAAGTTTTGCCAAACCCAAAAGTGCCAGATGACTGTGGAACCGAAGCTTGGCATTCCAGGAGGAATCTCCACCAACCTGACTGGAGCTGAGCATGGAACTGAGGTACCTAAATACGGTAATTACAGAAGATGATCTAACCTAATGACTGTAATCTCTCTATTGTATTTTAAGTACCTAATGTACTACTATAAAATCCCCGAATTTATGAGTTTGAACAGAGGCAATATTTCTCTCTATTCCCTGTAGATTCTATGAGGGAGTGTATATGTCAAGACTGTTTCTACTAATCAGGGTGATTTGAAGGTAACTTGACAGGGATTTATTTTTAATTGAGAGCTTGTCCTTTTGCTTTCCTATGCCATATAAAAAAAGGTCTGAAAGGTTAGACTTCCCCTTTTCGTTTTTCACCTTGTTATGTTAATAATTTTGAATCCACGTTTCTCTGTTATCGCTTTTTGGGAGGAAGAAGCATCTTTCTGTAAGGTGCAGAAATATTTGAGTGTATCTAAGAAAAACTACTGATTCAGAACATAGCTGAAAAGGTACTATGTACTCATTAAAAAGGGATGTTTAGGGAAACCTGTAACCTGAATTTGTGCTTGCCAGCGGAGACAGAAGGCAGTAGCTTTCTGCCAGAAGGTTATCATGAAGTCTTAAGTTTAAAAATGTGAAAGTTTAAAATTCAAAATAGTATGTTGGGGAAAAAAGTCTATAAGAAGAGAAATCTTCAGCAGAGCACAGATTTAGGGTGAAGGAGTCAGAAAGTAGAACTCTTCTCCATGAGCAACTTCATCAAAATGTGGTTTTGTCACACAAGCTCTTTAGTTGTTAGCAAAAACAGAGAGCTGAGTTCCAAATACTCTCACCTAACACATTCTCTTTTCAATAGCTCTGTTTTCAGACTTGAAACATTTAATTATTTCTTTAGTCGTAATACTCTTCCAGGCTGGAACAATAAAAAATGTTTATATGTACATATGTTCCTAACCCTGATTTGTTATACCATAAAAAATAAAAAGGAGGCCATGCCACCCACAGACTGTCTACAGTTAGAAATTTTGTTGCTTGTGTTCAGATTTGACTCTGCTTTCTTTCTGCGGTAACGTTCTATCCAAACTAGAAGTTTCTCTTGTAAGATTGACAATAATGATGACTACAGCTACATCAACTACAGCTGCAACATCAGCTACAACTACATCATTGTTTTATGTACTGTACCAGCACAGGCCAATAAATGTAAGTACCAAAAGTCTTCTAAGCTGGAAACAGAAGGAAAAAAACAGGAGACAGTGGTAGGAAATGATAGTTGGAGGCTGGCAGGCGGGACGCTTCAAGGAAATACTGGTCAGCAAAAGAGGATGTTACGATACTGTTGTTCAAGAGGGCCCCTGGGGCTAAATTAATTGCTCTGCTATATTGTATTCCCTCTAGAGTGCTTAGTTTAGGGGGAACAGTTGGCAAGGCCGTGGGGGGAGACGTATGTTGCCTGTTTTAAAGTACCCTCAAGCATTACTTAGCTCCTCAGGGACAGGCTCCAGCACACTGTTTCTTTTCTGAGCACCTACACCGATCCCATCTGTCCTTAAGGTGACATTAATAATTGATGTTAGGAAGATGAGACTTCTGAAAGACATTTCTGCCTTTGAGGGAAGGTGGGATTTGTTGGTAGTAGCCTTCAGGGAGCCTATAGGAGACACCGCCAAGGTCATTCCACTTAGGTACTGTTGCTCAGAGGTTTAGCCATTTTGGTTTTGGAGGGTTAACAGAGGAAAAGGAAACTTTGTGAAGCAGTTCAAGGAAAACAGATGATTTGTTTTCTAGTTAAGCATAAGGAAATCCTGCAAAGCATGAGGTATGCTATGCGAGAAAGTTTGAAGCAGCCTATTACCATGTGGGTAACAATAGCTAGCACTATGGTCTAAACAGACAAGCAAGTCAGTGTCTTGACAGTGAGTAAAAAGTGACACAGTGTCAGCAAGCTTTGAGAATGAAAAGTGGTAACTCCTATCAGATGGGAGAGAGAAGGAAGAACCAGTGGAGGGAGGCAAAGAATAGCTCAGAAAACAATCTTTTTTGGCGGCAATCTGATCGGATATGGGAAGGGCAAGACTGCATTTGTCAAAGCTGGAAAGATTCTCCTGTTATTGAACAGGTGTTTGATTATGAGGAGACTTTGGTCATACCTTTCAGGAGGGCTCCATACCCACATATACTGAGAGTCTGAGACAGTGACTCCTAGACACTTTAGCTATCTTGCCTAAGAGTGACCACCATGCTAATGATGTACAGCTATGCAGTGTGTTAGTTATGAGCACGTGTTGACTGTATTAACAGAGTGCTTGGTTTAGCATCTAGTGAACTGCTGTAACTTGAGCTACCATGGGTCTCCTATACTATTTGTTTAAGCATTTGCAAGAGTCACGCTTCAACCTAGCTCTCGTTGTGTGGCTTCCTCATGACGAGCCATACATTTCATTTAGTCTCGAAACCCACTTGATAGAAACTAAAGATTTTTTGTGTATGGAAAAAAACTTAAGTTAGACTCTTGACTTATATTTTGAGCTAACTGAGAAAGAAGGGGTTAGTGTATGGGAAAGGATAAGCTGTCTGTTTTATTCATGATGAGTTGGAGATGATGGCTACATATACATGAGGAGATGTCAGAGAGGGAGGCTGAGATTTCAGTTTGGACATAAGGAGATTAGTCTGTAGTAGACTAGTATATCTGTGAGTCATTAGCAAACAGATGGTAGTTGAATTTGTATTTGCTGATGAGATCACACAGAAACAAGGTGTAGAGAGAAGGAAAGCAAGGACAGAAAACCCACACAGTAATTTGAAGAGTGGATGAGATGTTCTCAAATATACCACCTTGGTAATCAGGTGAAGAGAGAATTGTTGAAGACATAGACATACAGTATTCTAAGAAGAGCTGTGTGTCAGGTCTGAGTGGATGAAAATTATGTCCTCGTGAACTTTAGACAGAAGGTCTTTAGAGATTTTAGAGTGAATAGTTTCATATGGCTCTGAAGAAGGTTAAAACTAAATCAGAGAAAACAAGTTGCTTGGAAGAAACTTCTGAGAGTGTTATAGTAAGATCTCTCATGTTCTTCTCATGTTCTCATTCTTCTCTCATGAAGAATAAGCTGATAGCTGGGAGTTGAAAATTAAATAATGGGAAACGTAGGTAAAATTATACCATTTCTAACATGGCAGAGACTAATTCATAAATAATTTGAGGGGTAAATTGTCGGAAGAAAGAAAAGAGGACAAGGATGACAAGGGGAGTACAGGTCATGAGAAAAATAGTGAGAAATTATGATTCTGATCATGAGAGAAATCAGATGGCTGGGTAGAATGGAGGCACTGAAGCAGCTAGAGGAAGCAAAGGCAAACAGAGGAAACTTCTGAATCCATGGTCAAAAAAAAAAGAAAAAAAGAAGAGAAAAGAAAAGAAGAGAGTTAATAGTTAAAGGAGGAAAAAAGAGGAGTAAAGCTAAAGCAAGGGTAATTTTGAGCAGTTCTTTAAAAATTGTCCATAAGCACCTCTTTTAGCTAGCTTACTTGAGATTTTTATTCCTTATTAGATACTGCTCTCATTTAATGTTTAGACCATTATCGTGGTGGTAGACATGTCATATATAGAGAACAAAATACATTGCAATAAAAAACCAAACGTATCAACAAGAACAGTTAGTCAGGTGTCTTGCATCTCCTTTTTTATCACACCTTGAGACTGCTTGGTTGGACTTAAATTCTGCCAGATTGCCAGATGAAAGAAATTCCAAAGATAGAATCAGTCCTTCTATCTTGACATTGAATTTTTGACTTAGATTTTTAATAGCAGGGTCTTCACAAGGAGTGTTAACAGGCATGATAGGAAAACAGGGAGAATGCACAGATAACCAGGTGCGCAATCATCAGTGCTTTAAAAATAATCACTATCAACAAATTACACTTAGACTCAAAGAGGCCTTGACTGAAGTGACTTAATCTCTAGAGATATACTCACTTTGGCCAGTGCCTCAGGAAATGAGGTCCTATGGCTTATACTAACTGAACATTTTGGGTACATTTCACCCAGTCATAAGAAAAGGGTACTGCAGCAAAGACAGAGAGGATTACTGTGAGGTTTTTATTAGGAAGATGTTGCTACAGTTTTCTGACCTCTGATGGTGGGCTCATTGGGTGTGCTAAGCTAGAAAGTAGTTAACGGTGACAGTCCCAGTAGAACATCTGGGATATGAATAATCTTGTGAAGTCCACATATATATATATACACGTTACAGAAATAACTTCCACCACACCTCAAAATATTTCTTCAGAGTAGATTAATTTCACTTACATACCTTAATCACCTAGTTTGTACCTACCCATGCTTCAGGGATCTTCTGATGCCAGTTTCTTATGCAGCGAGCAGTCTGTGCAGGCCTGCAGAGGGAGACTGTCTGTTTAGGTGCTTGCTGGATTTCACAGCTAGTTATCTTGCTGTGTTGACTGGAAAAAGAATTTGATAGTCTGGTTTAAGCAAACTGCTTGACAAAGTCAGGTTTTAAATGACTAAAATGTCTCCAAACCATTTCATTATGTGCTATTTCAATTATGTGTTAATCTGCTTCTAATTCCTATTTCTATCTCATGATGCAGCTGTGCAGAGGAGTTACAGCATCATGAACTGGGGTACGTGTATGCAGACACACTGAACTGATTTCTTCCCCATGAATACATTCTAACCCTTCATTAAGAAAAAAAGAGGTGTATTCCACTTTCCTTCAAAGGCAAACAGCCTCACAATTACTGCAAAGTAATAGAACATGAACTCTTCATGCAATCATCCGGTGAAGCCTTTGCATACTGGGAACCTGAGCTAAGTGGCAGCCTTTCCATTGACTTCAGTGATGACACGATCATGTCCTATACAAGTAACAAGACTAGAATTTTGACTGAGTGAGAAGGAATGGGACAAGAATAATCTACTGGTGGAATTTTGTACCTGTAAATGAAGAATTTGTTGTGTTCTTCCTGCATTAGCTCATTATCAAGTCAATAATACCTACCTTGACAGGAAAAAATCCAAGGGGCCCATCACCAGCATATAGTAATTAGGAAATGATCATGTAGTCTCATTTCTCTACACACATACTGACCAAGCCAGATGGAGACCAACTAAATCCTTGAAATGCAAACAATGCTAGAGTTGACCCATCAGCATAACCTCAATTATCATCCCAAATATTGGGTGGCCTGACATTGGACAGTAATTGGCTTTGCTATTATCATCCAAAGATGGGTTTTTGAGCAAGAGCCCAACTGCTGCTTAAGTAAAGCTGGCAAAATGCCCTTCTGAAGAGAGGCATTAATGATCCTCATCAATAATGAGCTTAAGTGGCTCTCCGCTTGCTTTAACCAACAATGAATTTTTCATTTGGAAAGATGGAAAGAAGGCAGAACCATGTTTTACCCTTCATGCATGAAACTAAGGGAGGTCTAGCCTTGTTCACCAAATGAATTTTTTGTTCTTTGCCATCTCATTCCTTTCTTGAACAGCATTTTAACCAGCTGTTCTAAAACAGTGAGTTCCAAGCAGTGATGGTCTATCCTTCCTCCTTAGTCCTTTACAGTACCTCTACTTGCTAAGTTGCCATTGCTTTTCCTCCGCCAGCTTCTAACTTGGAGTTCCTCCATCTAAAAAAGATGCAGAAGAGGGGCTTTTCTTATTGAGAACATCAGTAACCCAGTCTGCCTGGTCCTTTCTATACACTGAGAACTTATTACAGAAATAACCTGCTTCTCAGATTCACCTTTCCCTTTCCTATCAAGTCTCTATTTCTCTCTTTGTAGGGAGCATAACTCCTAGACTGCAGATCTGAAAAAATCAAATGAAAAGATAGCATCACTGTCATTGTTCACAGAAATCTATTTCTGATTAAAGTAGTTATCATCAGTTCTTTGCATTACATACAGGTCATGTTTACCCAGCATTACCTAAATCTCTGTATTTTGAGCCCTCCATAATATGGTGGTAAAATGAAGTGAATGAAAAACAGAACAAGGACTTTCACTAGCAATAACTTCATGTCTTTAAATATTTTTTAAGGAAACAACTAAGTAACAGAGCAATTTGGAATTTTGTGATGGTTATTGTTAGAAAAAATAAAGAACTAGAAATTCCAAGTGTTATTATCTGTGGTCCATGCTTCCTCATGGGAACAAGAGTCTTTTTATTTCAGCCAGCATAAGAGTTCTTTGAAGATTTTGGGAAGTAGATCAAAATTTATTTGATCCTCAAAAAAACCCCCACACATTCTCATGGCAGTGTGCTGGAGTTGGTGTGGAATACATTAGTGCCTGAGAGGGAACTGGCACATCGTAAGGCTTCTTGAGCCCATGAGATTGAACTGGGTCACTTGATTAAATGCAGTTATAAAAAAAGTCATTAAAAGGTAACGGAATACTGCCAATTCAGAGTTTGTTAGAAATAGGTTCCGCCACTCTGAAAAACCTTAATGAAGCATATGTGCCATGATCTTCCCCCCACCCCCCGCCCAGGTCCTTGGTGCTCAATCATTTATTATTATTTGCTTTTTGTTTAGAATATATGGAAGTGGGTGATAATGGTGTTAGTGTGTTCCTAGTGCAGGAGGTTAGGGACACTGATTAAGGTCCCTAAGTTCAGAGCCTGCGCTGCCTGTATAGTCAATAGAAAGATGTAGAGATTAAGATCCATTTTACCTATTTTTAGGCAACTAGCTGAGAGACAGCGAGGGCTCAGATAGTATCTGATCACCTCTTGAGAGTATGTTCTGTATTTGCTGTGTAGGTAGCTTGTAGAAATTATATGCCTAACATTAGGTGGATGGCCTTGGTCCTTCTGTTAAATGGATGAGTGACTCTCCCCAGTCATCCATCCGCAGCGATGGCATGTACTACTTCATCTCAGCTGGATTGCTGTGCTTTCCACAGCAGAAAAAAAGGCAGAGCCTCTTGGAAGGGTGGGGGGTATGGTATGATCCATAGCACAGGGGGAGAGAAATTCCTGGTATCTTTTTCATTTTGCATGCTCACCGAAGGGTCTGCCAGTCTTTGGCTTTTATTCTGTTGGCTTTAAAATACAGTCTATTGCAAAATAAGAAAATGTTGTGTTCTTTTATGATATAGGTGATTTGCTTAAGGTTTGCAATGAAAACAAGGATACATAATACAGAGTCAGCACTGAGTTGATTTGTTATACTTAAAGCTTCTGGGGGAGATTTTCAAAGGCACGAGGGTGTTAGGAACCAAACTCCCTTTGGTGTTCAGTGGGTGTTCAGCATCTAGCTGCCTATTTCTGCTTTTGAAATATTCTCCTGTAGCAGTAAGTGGTCGAATTGTAATGGATAAACCCACAAAAAAACTTGAGCGGTCTGTCTTTTTCTGCCTATTAAAATGATACCCCTTTGAAGAATAAAGTTCTTAAAACAGAAAAAGAAATATCAGTGGATCTTTGCTCACTGTGGGCTCTATTCATGCCTTGAAGCACTCACAGAGCCTGCATTAATGTTAAGAAGGATTATTCAGACATATAAGGGGTGTGTAATCGATAATATATTCTTGCTGTTGCTTAGAATAGGTCTCCATGAGAATCAGGCTGTAGGTGGGGTTTCCATATGTTACACCTTTAATCACAAGACTCAGCTTTTTAAGGAGAATTCTGTTTATTACAAGAGTGTGATCCATTTTTTATAGGTGTTTGTGGTAGGCTCAGTGCCACAGGCCAGCCTTCTCCAGACGCACAACAGCATAGCTCTGGATGCAGCACAGCACAGCTCACACACTCTGATCTCTGTTATCCCTCACCACAAAAAAGCTACAGGGCTCCTATCCTAGCCTTGAACGGGAAGCTTCAATTTCCCCGTCACTATTACCAAACAGTAACTACAGCAGTATATATCTTCACTAAAGATAAACTAAGGATAAGCTAAGTGAACTGTTACATTCAGATTTCATAGCCAGACCAAACCTCAAGGGGATGTAACCAGACCAAATACCACTAATGAAACCTTAGACCAGATTCTAAGGTACAGCTCCCTTTCCCACTAACAAGGCAATGATTCTGTCATACCGTGGAGGATACCACAGTGTCAGCTCTACATACCTGATTCTGAAAAGACACGGTCCTTTGCGCTGCTCAGTGGGGTTTGCTACAGCTTTATATGCCCAAGTTAAGAGGCAGCATCACCTGTGCTATGACTTATGGTCAATTTTGATGATTACCTGTATGTTTAAATTATGATATAATATTTTGATCCCTATTCAAAACTAATTGATTAAAATTTATTTCCGTTTTCTTTGTTAACAGATAGGTTCTGTGGACTATCTTTTAATGTGTATTTTCTCAGATCCATCTTCTTCACATTGTGGGCCATCTGTTCTTGGACAATCTGGTCACCTTTGGAACAGACACATTTTTATATAACCTGGTCATCTGTGGACTATCCTACCAGCCACACCTTTCTACAGATGCAGACTAACGTTCTTCTAAGACACTGCACCTGAGTCATGTTTTTTTCCAAGCATGATTCAACCGAGCCCTAACATATTCATGCAGACCTATATTCTTACTTTAAAATTCCCAGACTTCTTGGAGTTCATAGAAATTCAAGATACTTAATTATTGTAAAAGAATCTATATGTGTGTATATTTAGTAACTTTCTCACTTCTTGCTATTAACATCTCAAAAATCAATCCAATTATGGCAATGTTAACAGTAGTTATCAAAATTGCTTACTTAAATTTGCTTGATTCTCTTCAACCTGCAAAGAAAACTTTTTCTAAAACATCTGTACCAGAGATTTCTCATATACTTGGAAAATGCATGACTTTCCATAGGAATGTTCCTGACTGTAACATTTCCTGGACAGCATCAGCTGCGCTAGGCAGAGGTGTAAGCCTGAGTATATTTATTTCAACCATGAGAGGAACTGTAATTATTTGATGCTGATCAGTTCTGTAGCGGAATGTGATGTGTACTCTGATATCATGAAGAGCTCTACAAGGGTTAAGCAATGTTTGGACAGCCAAGGTATGCAGATAGATTCTTCTTTTTTGTATTTCATAGGATCATAGAATCATTTAGGTTGGAAAAGATCCTTAAGATGATCGAGTCCAACCATTAACCTAGCACTGCCAACTCCACCACTAAACCATGTCCCTAAGCACCATGTGTACAAATTTGTTTCTGAATAGTTTAAACTGAAAAACAAACAAACAAACAAAAACAAACCCCCAAAAAGAAACAACCCACAAATCAGCACCATAATTATGTTGCAAATTTGATCATTGTTTCTGAAAATGTAAGATGTGTTTGTATGGGGTTTTTTCCCACAAGCTTTCCCTGAATTCTCTTATACAAAAAAAGATAGTTACTGTTTCTGAGCTACAGAAATACTTTCTGTATTCAGTTGTGATTTTATTGATTATTAAATTAAGGTGATCTATAATGCTATCTGTCACAAGTGACTTACAACTCTGCACCTTTGTCAATTCTTCCCATCCTAAGAAAAATTAGCTCTTTGGATTTTTTTTTTATTTTTTTTTTTTTTTTTACAGGAGAATTTATCATTATTCAGTGGCATTGACTCTGCAAGTCAGGTCTGGAGTCATGGGGAACAGGATTGGAGGGTAGCTGAATCTATTCATAGGGTTATTTATAGAATTTTTGTGATTTCCACAAGTTACTATAAGGACTAAGTTCCATTTTGATGTCTGCTTTATATGTAAAGATATGCAGATATTGTGTTTACAAAGTCCACCAGCTTTCATCTGTTTACATACTGAGACAGCTCCATGCAGGTAGACTAATCCTTCTAAAATGTCACTTATACCCGGTACATCAGTTTGCAGATCTTCTGTTTAGGATGGCATCATGACTTCAAAGTGTGGAATAAACTGACCTTTTTGTACAAACCCTGTACTAAGAAATATGAATGTGGAGATCTACACTTTTTCTGGCATAGAAAAATGCAGATATCTCATCTGGAGAAGAGGACATGATTTGTACACTTTACAAGCACTTGCTTTAAAGACCTTGCTTTAAAGGTCTGTGAAACAATATGCAGTCAAGGACAGAATTGTACCCACCCCAAGGATCCAAGACAGAGTTTGTTGGGTTTTACACATCCATAAACATAATTAGTAAAAATTGCAATTGGATTTGTGCTTAAGCACAAATTTCTGTGGTAGAAATCTGTATTTGAAAATGTTAGAGTTTTGTGCCTAAATTATTCTTAGTATTATGTACCTGAAGTTTCCGTCGACTTCATTGCTATTCCCATGAGCTCTGCGTGCAGATAAGAAGTAGTAAACACCTTTGTGAAATTGTGATATTTCCTCCTCTGGTATAAACGGAGGGCAATGCAGTTCAGATCAATGGAGTTGTGACCATTTACTCTTTAGAGAATTTTTTTCTTAGCCTCCTCAGCTGGTATACAGCAAGAAAACTTCTCAAGTTTTAAATATGTTATATTTCCCTTGTGGTCTAACTTTAAGAAAAATCAACAACCATTTTGATATATTTTTGTTTCCCGATTTGCTTCTATGATCAAGGCAGGGACCAGAATTTTAGGTGACAGGAACTGAAAAATCAAATTCATTGATTTTTCAGGAACAATGCTGATTTACATGACTTGCGTATTCCTGTCCCAAAACACATAGACTGGAACAATTTTTCCTATCTCTTGGCAGTAGCTGCATGCCTTACTGTAGTGCTGTCATTTAATTCCTATTCACCTAAAATATAGCATGATACAAAACATTTATTTCTTTTACTCAAAAGGAATCAGCTCCTTTATGTCTAGCTCTGACTGCTCTTGAATGAGATGCTCACCAGGTCTCCATTCGTGAAAGC
Organism: Balearica regulorum gibbericeps; assembly: GCF_011004875.1. Taxonomy (NCBI): domain Eukaryota; kingdom Metazoa; phylum Chordata; class Aves; order Gruiformes; family Gruidae; genus Balearica; species Balearica regulorum. Next base: position 25,476,793 of record NC_046186.1, read on the forward strand.
ACTTAAGCACTTGCTTATTTTTACTGGAGTGTCATTGAAAATGTTTGCGTAATAGCGCTGAAGTGTTTGCAAGGATGGAGCTAAGAAGAACCTGCGAGATAAAGTGTAAGAGATGGAAATTGGATTGGGAGAACACAGGCAACTCAAACAGCCAGATATTCCATAATAATAATTTTGCTAGACTTGCTCCAAAAGCATGAAAATAAAGAAAATACTCCAGTATGCATTCACTTTCTTTCTGGAGTAATGTTCTCTTTGAAGGAATTATTTAATACAACTGAATTATGTTGGAATAGCAATGAAAGCCACGTTCCTCTTGTTAGAGTGAGGCCTCAGATAACTTACCTGTGTGTGTAAAACGTGTTAAAATATTCCACTAGGTTTAACTCCCTCTCAGTACAGAGAGTGATCAGGGTTGAAAATCCATTGTTCTGGGGACACACTTTGTCTGTTCATGAATGTTAAGGCCCCCAAAAGCTATTCTCATAATTTTTGATCAGCTATTTAGCACTTGAATTAATTCTTGCTTAACTGCTCTAATGACTAAATCTGACTAGTACTCTTAATTACTCTTGCTTAAATTTAAAAAAAAAAAAAACAACAAAAAATCATACTTTCAAAACTGATTAAATATTTGTCATTGCTTAAATTTCGTGTTAGTACAATTAACTCTTGATGTCCCTCTTAGCAGCTGGACCTTGCAGAGAGGCTTACCAGGATCTATTTTCTCTGAGTGTATATGTCTCACCCTGTATCTTCCACCTTGGCAGGTGGGCACACACCCAGGGCTGTATGTACAGCTGAAGATGTACCGCCTGAGAACTGTCACTGGTAGGACTTTTGCCCCAGACAAAACCTGGTTGTGATACGCTTTTACGGTACGCGTCACCCGGACTGCTGCTTTTCTCACAGCAGGAGTTTCACCCTACCTTGCTAGCATTGACCTCCATGGATTCATTCTGGTTTAATGCAGTATAAATTAGACTTTGCTAAGAATCCAGACTCTCCAATTTATGTACTGGCTACTAATATTTTGTATTCTATCAAATTCCTTAGACCTTGGGGATTTTTTCCTCAAGTTAATATTTTGGGGCTCCTCTGAACAGAGCAAAACCTATCCTATCTCTTTTGGAGAATTTAATCCATTCTTTCTGTTAATTGCTATATGAATCTGAACTGTGCTATTTTACTTTGTTTGATATAAAATGTGCATTGCTCTGAGTCACTGTTGTGGAAGAGTCACTAACAGACATACAATTCTAATAATTTGTAATATGTTACCTTTGCAAATTTTGTCTGATGCATTGCTTATAAGTGCAGGGCTCAAGTAATTTGCATTGCAATTAGTTTGTTTTCCTAAATAAATCGAGGGCTTTTGTTTGATCATGTAAAAAGGCTTTTGTAATTCTTCTGCCTGTGAAATATCTGGGAGGTGATGAATACAGAACTATTACTGTGTAATGTACACATTTCTCATTTATATTCTTGGTCAAATTGCAGTTAAGGTTGCTATAGTGACTAATACCCTATACAAAACACTGACAAGAACAAAACATTGAAAATAGCCTGAGCAATAGAAAACATGAAAGGAGTCATTTAGGGTGTGGTAACCTTTGTATCACAGATTTAAGAGCACTGGGAAGGTTCCTGCCAGTGGACCTCAGAGCATGAAGGAGCTGAGACTCTGCTGAGGAATTTGAAGCACAGCTAAAGACACCTACTTTGTCAACAGCCTCATTCCTTCTTTGTAATACCTTCTGCTTTCTTTTTTGAGACTTACACGTGATGACATTTCTCTGTTTGTCTGTCGTTGCCTACAAATAGAATGAGTTGTAGGCATCCATACACAGCCTCCAATCGCATCTCTGCCATTATTCTAAATGAGCTTGGCACCATGAAAGATATATGCCCCAGAGAAAAAAGAAGAAGGGGAAAAAAAAAAAGATAGCAATAAGGATGAGATGGGTGGAACAGAAGAACTAGGGCAAAGATTATGAAGCTATATGAAACCTTGGGGAAGCAGAGAATGGGAGAGCCTGGGGCAGGTGGGAGGAAGAAACGGGAATGGGAAAGAAGTAAAAGGCACATAACCCATAACATTAGGGAAATAGGGAGAAGGTGGAAGAAAAGGAGAAGTATACAGGGTATATCACAAAGGAAGAGATAGGAAGATAGAAAGCCTTTGGCTTGAAAAAGACAGTGAAGTGTAGTGACAGGACAAGGGGTAATGGGTTTAAGCTGAAGGAGGGTCAATTTAGATTAGGTGTGAGAAAGAAATTCTTTACTGTGAGGGTGGTGAGGCACAGGCACAGGTTGCCCAGAGAGATTGTGGATGCCCCTTCTCTGGAAGTGTTCAAGGCCAGGTTGGATGGGGCTTTGGGCAACCTGGTCTAGTGGAGGGTGTCCTTGCCCATGGCAGAGGGGTTGGAACTAGATGGTCTTTGAGGTCCCTTCCAACCCAAACCATTCTATGATTCTATGATTCTATGTTTCTCTTACAGGGAGGATAGCTTGAAGGACACTAGAAGCACCTGCTGCACCTACAAGCAGAAGTGTTCATGAGTTCCCAAAATAGAAGGGAAGAATCACTCACATGCAGGAGTGAAATGGGTGATTGATAGAAGCATTTCATGTGCTTGGCCTACAAGCAGCTAAGGGAGTGATTTTGCAGTTTTCAGAACTAAATATGCCCACAATCACTATGGTTTTCTGTTAAAGAAGCTCTCTTTCAGTTCTGGTCTTTGGGAAAGATTCATTTGCTCTCCTCATGATCTGAGCAGAAGTTGTCTCCCATATTTTCTTAAAGGCTGTAGGTCTCAGCCAGGTGCATTCACAGGGATGGTTCCCACACCGAGAACTCACTGATGGTACCAGAATAGGAAAATTCCTCTCCTTGCTCCTCATTCATGTCGCTTCTGCTGGCTGCCTTTTCGTTCTTCCACACTTTTTTTAAAGGATTCTTCTTTTAGCTGTCCAGGTCAGTCACGCTCCTTCCCCTCTTAGTTCCTTCTGCAGTCTGTGAAAGACAACATTAGCTTTTCTATACCATAAGGGATCCATCAGCATGCAGTTTTACAGCCGCAGAAGGTTTGGAAGTATGCCACTGGAGAAGTCTGTCCCCAGCAGCTGCTAAGAACTGTCAAAATGCCTTTCTGCAGACCCTGGAGCTGCTCGGGCTAACAACCACTCTGAAAAATAAAAGTCTTGCCTATTTTCTTTCTACAAGATCTCCAGCTAGCTTCTCAGTGCTCTGCATTTGGAAAAAAAGGAGAAAGCAGAAATTTTGGCATCAAAATTTCATATTTTACACTTCAAGAAAAAAATCTTTGAAAAAAAGGACTACTAATTAATATTTTCTATCTGTCAGTTTTCATGGAATAAAGGCAAAATAATTAACCTGTTTGGTTAAGTTAGATTTGTTTAAGATAAATTTAAATTTTAAGGCATTAAAACATCTCCTTGTTTGAGAGCTCAAAAACCTGATAGGGACTTTTGAAACATTTTTTGAAATTAGCAGTACTAAAAAAAAAAGTTAAAAATAAATTGTATAATTTGAGTTACGATCGTCACTAACATGATCCAGTGCTCCTGATCCAAAGCCTAGTCAAGTAAGTGAGAGCCCTCTATTGACCAAAATAGGTCCCAGCTCAGGCTCTGACTGTGAAGTAGTAGGACATGTACATGGAGCATTTATTGAACAAGTGAAAAATATTATTTGGGGTTTTATGTGATATATGAAGTATCTACTTGTGAAATATGAAACTTTAGGAGCTGGTATATCAGCAAGTTACATTATGAATTAATTCTATTTAGAAACTTTAAGGAAAGTGACTTGATAGATTTTATTAGTTCCTGCGAAGTGCCACTAAACCTTTAAGCTACTACATTTCTGGAGCTGGATCAAATTGGGCTATCAATATACTCTAGAGCTAAAAATCTTTATTTCTTGTAAAATTCTGTAGGCTATTTTTTTATTTGTGGCAGATCAAGTATCTGTTGCTTTCCTTCTTTCTTCCACTTCCCCCCCAGTTTGGACATTTATTCCATAAAGTAATCATGTTAAATTCGCTCTTTTCTAAGGCATCAACCAGAAATGTATTTTGTACAAGAAAAGTGAAAATGTTTGTCTATTTACGGTTTTAACTATCATGAACAAAAGATATTGGGAAATTTGTGTATGGCTACACTGAAGTGCAAGCACCATTTAGCTACTTTGAGTTTTCTTACTGTGTTTCTTTGTTAAAAAAGATGTTGATTTTCTGACATACATATTGTGTGAGTTCCAATGAGAGAGGATCTTGCCAACACCATTTATCTTCCTCTGGATCACTTTGAAATGAAAGGAAACATGAAGAACATTTGTGTACAACCTTTCAATGTACAACCTTTACAGTCACACTTGCAATGATATCAGGATAATAATTTAATTTCCTTAAAAAGCAGTCCCCTGATTCCCCCTTCTTTTATCTCTTTCTCTCCTTTAAGATTGCACCTGACCGATAGAAAGCTGATACCAGATTACAATGTCTCATCTGAGTTACTTGTTCAAAACATTTCCTTACCAAACCTCTCCCATTACCCTGAAGAAACAGTGCATGGTGGCTGTAATCGGCACCACAAAAGCATTGCAGTAGGGAAAATGTACTTCCACAGAAAAATGGGAAAGTTTTATGAGTTCAGAGATGTAGAGGGGACATCTCTCACTGAGAGGGAATAAAACATGACTGGGAGGTCAGTATAGCACCATGGGACTTTGGAAGCCAATTTTTAATTTTCTTTAGGCCATAAACCTCACGTGACCTTTTTGTCTCTTACAGCTTCAATTCTCCCAAGGCAAACTGGAGACAGTGGCCTTTTCTTGGCATGCAGGAAAGGTGAGTTAAAGGCAGTGTGCCTGTGTACAGGGATGAGCACGGACAGAGGCGAGCGAGCTCACTGAAGACTGTGCTGGCCGGACACAAGCCAGCAGTTCTGCAGAAGCCGTGTAGCTCCATCAGTTTAGTGATGTCCCAGGGCTAAGAAACTCTGACGAGACACAAACTACACTAGACCGCGGCAATACTTTCATATGACAACATAGTTTATGGGATGGCACTCAGTGACCAGCAGAAGCTTAAGCAGAGGAGCCCCGTTGTCCCCTTGCTCCCATCCCCACCACAACTTGTACCGAGCACCTGGGAGGTACTGCTGCAGTGGGCAATGTAAATATCTGCAACCTTCCTTTTAATGGGACCACAGGGGCTGGTATATCCCTTTGCACAGGTCTCCCTAAGTTATGCCTCTGTTTCTGTGAGGCTTTGCAAGGCATCAGAATTACTGGCTTATATCTCCGCTTTATATCTCCCTTACATCCTCAGATGCCCGGGAAAGTTTCCTGTCTTCTGTCATGCTGGATTTTAGTTTGCACTTTTACAAGAGAAGTGAAGGATGACTCTGGAAATTAATCTTACTCATGTTCCTTTGGGTAGTTAATTCACAAGGATAAAAGTTTGGAATAGATCTTGTTTATTAATAGATCAAGCTGAATAGCAAAACTGTTCGGAATTTTTTTTGCCCCCACTAGCTTGCTTATAATTCTATCCCAGGATTCAGTCCCTTGATGGTTGGGTATTTTATTTTCCAAGCTAAATTTATCCCTGATCAGTTTTTCCCCTTTTGAGAACCAGCTCATGACAGATTTTTGCTTTCAGTCACTAACTCTATTGGATTACTTTAGTCCTCAAGGTCACCATCTCTTCCTACATCATATTGCTGTTACCCTCTCTATCACTGGTCTTCTGTGTAATCTCCAGATTTCACATTCTCCTATTTTTGTGCTAAGGTCATGGATGATGGTATTTAACAAAATTGTTTACAAGACTGATCCTTAGGTCCCTGAGGTCTCACTCAGGAGTGGTGATGACAGCTCAGATCCCAATATTGTACATGGGAAGCCATGGTGCGTCACTTTGCATTTACCTACATTTCAAACCTACTTAATTTCATCTGCCATTTCTTTTGCCAGTCACTCACTTTCACAAGATTCTTTGCCATTTATTCACAGAATTCATGCACCATCTTTACAATTGTGATAAACTTGGCATCATCAGGAAAATTCATCACTTTTTGCTTTTCACTCTCTTTTCTGGACTGAGTAGCCCAAGGATTGCAGCACAGATCTCTGTAGGTATCCAGTGGTGTCCTGCCTCCGCAACAAGGACACAGTGTTCTCTGTTTCCTATCTTTTAATCAATATTTTACCCCTTTAAAGGCCTACACTTTCTTCCCTTCATTGCTTGGCTTCTTTAAGAGCCTTTGAAACAGACTTTTGCTAATGCTTTCTTGAAATCCAAGTAGACTATATCAACCAAATCTCCTTCATCAGCTTCACTATTAACCCCTCCAAAGAGCTCTGGCTGTGAGGCAAGAACTAATACTTGCCCTTCAGCCTAATACTTTTTCTTTCATTCAAACCTGGTGTTATCTCTCCTCTACATTGTTCTTTAGGAGCTATTACAGGGATATTTTGTTTTCTTTTTTTTTCCCCAAATCACTCTTAATTTAAAAGTTGACCTAAATTAAAAAAAAGGAAATGTTAAATAGAGATTTAAGGAATGCCAAAAGTAGAACAAAACTTTTATTTGAGGTTTTATATAACATTTTTGGATCTTATAAAATAATCTTTTTGATGTAAAAATATCAGTATTACTTCATCAGTTAAGCAAAAAACCTCCTTTGGTTTGACAATGAAACCAAGCTAACTTTAATGATATATCCATTATTTCAACAAGAACAAATATGGAACAAAAACAGTCATGACAGATATTCTGGGTTTTAGCAAAAGTATTTGAATGCATACACTTTCAAATGAATAAAATAAGTTCCTTCTTCAAATAACATTCTTTCTTCATCTTACATATTCACTATCACTGCACTGACAGCAGTTGTATCCTCTCCCTCTAAGTTTATATTCTTGTGCCTTGGGACTTATGTACAGAGTCTTACTGTCCTCTCTGTACCTAAATTTTCTTTCAATGGAAACGATTAACTCTTAAATGTACTACACCATTAGACCCGAGGTCTGTGGTCAAACCTGCTGCAGAGTTTGTGACTGACTATTTCAGTATTCTCTTGTGTCTCATTCCCTCATTTTTCAGAGATATCTGATATGTCTTGTTCCTTCTTAGCTGCTGTGTGTTTTAGTTTGCTGAGGTTAGTTTCTAAATTTCTGGAGTTAGCATATTGACATTTATAGCTCTTATTCTTCACAATAAGAGCTCCAGCAATAACGAGCAGAACCTGGCATATGGTGAGGGATGTGCCAACAAAGGCAAGGCAGTGTACTTCACTGTATTTATTCAGTGTCTTGCATGATGAAGTCCATTGCGCATTTACAAGGGTGCAATATGAGGAGAGAGGGGGGTGGGCTCGGTGTGGATATACCATTTAGCTGGGTCACTCTCTGTTTAGCTTCAGGGCTAAATCACATCCACATCACATGTGCATTGATTTGTTCCTGGGCCCCAATTTAGAGCCAAGCAGTATTTTTGATAAGGAAAATTATTTATGGGAGAGAAAATAGTTTGCTTCAGGCTTTGAATTTTAGGGACAGGATACACAGTTAGCTGGTCTGAACTGCTTGGCCAGGAGTGATCCCTTGATAAAAATCACAAAAGTTATGAACAAGTACCTATTATACTACCAAAAAATAAAAGGGAAATAAAGATTTTTATACTTGCCTCATTCTGGTATATTAAACTATATATGATATCAGGAAGTGGAGAATATAAAGTACGATGTTTAATTAACGTGTCCTGTTTACAACCATTTGTAGTCTATCTTTCACTGGAAGAACAAATAAATGAGGTCCCAAGTTTGGATTCTTTTATATCAATTTAAAATTCATTTCAGCTGGAGAGCAGTACACAGAGGGTCAATAACTGCAGACTGTTAGAGTACAAAGCATGGACTACAGAAGGAAAAGGAAGCAAACTCTTGTGTTTACTCAAAACATTGATATTTCATTTATTGTGTATCTCATAAAAAGTATCACGTTTCCTGACTTGTGCATTTTTATTCCTCAGTGACCAAGAAACCTGCAAGAATTTTCTGTATAATCCTAAGCAAAAAAAAAAACCCCACCCAAAACCCAAACCACATTAGCTTTGCATTTAGAATATTTTAGATATAGAAAGTAAAGGATTATTGCAAAATCTTACAACATATAGACATGTTGTTTGAGGCTTATGAGCTTTACTATGGCAAATAGGTTCTCTTCTTTATATATAATCTGTAAAGATTTTGCAAGACTGTATATGGTAAAAAAGTAAATTATATCCTCTGCAGATCTAAGTAAAATATACGGAATTATTTTTTTATTATTATTTACCCTTTGTGGGCTAAACAAAAACTAATGTTAGTTTTGCTATAGTCAGCAGACAAAAGATATCCGGATAAAAAGTCTTAGAGCTCCATTTGTCTCTAGTTGATTTTATGACTCGACTCCCACAGTGCAAATCCCATTTTAATAAAACATTTTGTCATTTTAATAACTGTAGAAAACCAAACAGCACTGGAACTCTGTCTAATGATCACATTGCCCATAAGAAAACTGTGGGCATTAGGGGTATTATTAGAGGGAGTCTATTAAAACTCTGTTTCCGGAATGTGAAGTGTATGTATGTGTCTTAAACCCAGATTGACCCCCAGTGGCTTCAGTGAAGTTTGATACAGACACAAGATTTCATTCATTCACCTTTTTTTGCCAGATCAGCTGGCAAGCTGAGAAGCTTTTTTCTTTTTTTTTTTTTTTTTTTAGATTTGGGATGATTTACTCTCTGACCCTGCTGCATTAGCAATACAGAATCTATTTTGGATCTTTGAATCCTTGAAAAGATAAGGAAAATGTAAGTAAGTGGCATTTTCAGATGAGCGGTTATGAAGAACCTCTTTTGCAACTAAGTTATATGGAATCCACTATCCGCTATTATACAGAATATCATTATTCTATGGAATGTCATTATTGATACGGAATATAGCCTAAATAAATAGCCTAATATTTTATGTTTCTCTTTTTCTTCCAAGTCCTATTTTGCCTTATTGTTTATGTTGTCAGAAGTCCTATCTGTTGTCCTTTACTTATCCACAGTTGGTGAAATTAATCTTATCCAACTTGAGCATTTAAAAAATTAGCTGTCAGGGTCTAGCCAGCCACCCTAGATCTGCCTTGTAGACAGTGGAAAGAATGATCACACATTCAACTTAAGTGTCTAAGTGAGACAAATTCCCCTTGGCAGTTCATATTCCTCTTAGGTGCCTAACCTTGAATTGAACTAATAATTGTTTGGTTAGATAAAAAGACTGTCTCCCATAGATAAGGGTCCTAGATACAAACTGTGTATTTAAAAAGTATGCACACTTTATCCTTTTCTCCTAAAACCAGACTATGTTTTATTATTGAGCTGAGCTTCTTTATGTTTATTATTAAATGTGAATATAGGTAATTTCCTTATGAACATACTGATTTTTGATCAGTTCAGAATGAGAAGTTTTCTATTATCATTGTTATTAACTTTACTGAGTTAACATTGATGGACTCTCTGAACAGGTTACAAGGCTGGCTGCAAAGTTCACTGTAAGGAAGAACATAAGCATGCACAAAGTCTCACACTTCATAGATTTCAGAGACTGCCATTTTCTTGTTCTTCTAACATAACAGACTTTCATTCACGGCCCCTGCAAGTTAGCTACTATGTAGCCCTTTATTTAGTTGCTAAGTTCTGTGATCTTCAGTTAACACTGAATTTTCATCTAAAATGCCATGATGTTTTATAAACAAATAATATTAAAACATGTGTCTTTGGATCAAGGACTAAATTAGGCAAAATGTCAGAGACTACAATAATAAATACAGATAAGATGACTAGATCTGTGCAATTGATGGGGATAAGCAAATTTTCATAATTTTATCTAGATCCTGTGACCAAAATTTAGCAAATAACGGGAGCATGGGGTTAATTCCTACTGAATTAAAATGGGACTTCTTATATGCACAAAGACTACACATTCCCTACTTTTCTCTTTATAGGCGTTGCTTTCCTTGCCTCCCTTGCAAATACATGCATCCTGATCCTCCCTACTGAAAAAAAAAAATTAAAAAAAATTAACCCAACTCTTGTTTACTATGGTCCCACAGACAATATGCTAATATGAGTACACAGTGCAACCTGAGTTAATGGAGACATATCTTTTCCTATTACCAAACACTGGACTAGTGCAAATGCACATACTGCATATCAGCATTACAGAGGCGTCTTGTATTTTATTTTGTATGCAGACATTCCTGCTGGCTCGATCTTACCTAGGACTTTCTGACAGTTAATAATCTAGAGGTACTATTGCAAATCCAGAGTCTTCTTTTTGGATCATTGAAAATCTCATAATATTATTGAGTTGTAAAAAGTTTGTTGTCTACAGGCTTTGTAGAAAAAAAGGTAATGGTCATTTTCAAGAAAATACAATACAGAGAGCACAGTTCAGAAGAGGTTTCTTTTTTTTTTTTTTTTTAAGATTGCTATAATATCCTTAATTTATACTGAAAATCTATCTCCTTGGTGATAGAAATATCTTTCAAACCACTGCAGAGTTTGACGGTGCCTATTGTTCCTGCCTCTAGGACAGTTGACGATTCCTCCTGGCACCCTCAGGTGGCTGAATCTGTCAGTATTGGAGATCTCCTGTATTGCCAGAGTGAGGAAAAGAAACCAGGTAATACTTGCTTCCTATAAAAGGTGACTTGATTGCACTGGACTTAGAATAGGAAGAATTCTTCTAATTTTAGGACAAATGGACTACTAAATAACACCTCAACCAAAGAAGGGCTCGGTAATTGAAAAAGAAGGTATTTTTAGTCTGGGGAAATGTTTGGTTTGCATCGTTCCATTATCACACTTTCTTGCTTTCTTGCTTTGTCTCTGGGTTTTGACACTTCTTTCAGCACCTCAGCACAGGATATGTGCAGTACATCCACCTGTGATACTTCTCCTGTGCACCTGAGCCTATTTTGCTATACAGCTGTAGTGACTCCAATGAAGTCATTGAGAAAGTGAATAGACTGAGCTTAGATTCAAGTCTGCTCCGCTCAGTTCAGCAGTGACGCACAAGTGAAGGTTTGTCGCAGCTAATTTTGGATGTCTAAAAGTTGTTTTGTCTAACCTTCTTCTGCAGACAATGGAGAACAAGGTATACACAGGGAGCAGGTCACGTCATCCTGAGCCAGAAGATATGAATCACCCTCTGAAGGGTCTTCTTTCTAACCTCTGGCTTTAAATTGAGATGAGATGTTTAGCTTTTACTTAAATGAAGTCACATGATGTGTCTATAAATGGTTGTAAAGCTAAGAGTGTGTAGGAGCATTGAGGTAACACTGGCGTGTAGAAGACTTAAAATTACAAATTGGCATAGTCCATTATTAAACTTCCCTAGGTTCACTAAACTTCCCTTTGAATTTGGCTGTAAGTCAACTACAACTAGTAGATTGTGAATGAAATGAAGAACAGCTGTGCCTTCATAACATAAATCTCTTAGACAGGGGAAATCATTCAATCCAGTTAGTGAGAAAATTAGCATCTTTATGTTTCGTTTTCTCTCTTGTCTCTCAAACGAGTTTCATTAGGACTGACAGAACTGATGATACTGGATTTGCAGACCAGGGACTTGCCATAGTTGATCTGTGAAATCATGGATGTGCTTCAGACTTAGTTTCTGTTGATAATTGAATCTGGTCTACCATTAAATTAATTATTTCAGATTTTCTTTAAGTCGTGCAGCTGTGATTAACATAGACAATATGTTGCTGCTTACCTTGCTCATGTGACAGACCGGAAAAAGAACGGAGAAACCGTGATCCCTTCCTGCCTCAAGCAATTAATCAATAAACTTTCAAATTCACTCTCTTACTATCTGACTCAGAGGCTGGAGAATCCAAGGCATGGTTTGCTTCTTCCAATACACTGTGCCGTGAGATTTCAGCTAGAAGCAGACGTGGGTGCTCTCCCATGAGGCAGATCATCCTCCGCAGAGGCACGCTCGGAGTCCCTCTGCAATCGGATGCAAACAGGCTGTGGTGTTAGTAGTAGTAGCGTCGTTGCTGATATTGTTCCAACCTGTGCTTATAGAGTCGGTTACACTGTGACTCTTACGTGTTTCCATTATCTGGGAAGAGAACATTGCATTTGGAAATCAGTTATTTATAGGCTATAAAACACATATGCACATATTGTGGTATGATTTTACATTAGAAAACGTTAAATTGAATTTTTCTCATGTCCTTTAAAAGTGTGAAATGGAATGAATTTAACAGGCATACTAATAAGATTCTGCTTGCTTTCTTTAGAGAAAGCATGTACTTTTAAAATGCTCTTTCTAATATTCATTTTTCCACCCACTAGGTCATTCCTTTCATTAACAGTGATTAAAATGAAGCCTCTGTGCTCCTAAGCTTGCCCTGTGTGGATGAGCACTCAGGTCTTACTAATGGTAGTAGTTTAAAATACCCTACTGGGAAAACCTAGCTATCTAAAATTGGGTTCACAGATGGACAGATAGAAAGACAGATGAAAAATATTACTCGTCTTCATCTCTAAATCCACGAACATTCACAACTGTTCTACAGTTCAGGATTGAGTGGCCTAAAGCAAAACTAGATATGTGTTTGCAATTTAATATTTTTTCTTACTAGCAAAGACATTCTGATATATCAGGAAAATATAGCATATTATGTGATACTTCCAGCAAGCTGCTCGTATCTTTGGCTGCAGCAATGGTCCATATGTTTGACATCCTTTATGTAACCCAGTGATACATCATTAATTGTAATTTCATGCCAGGGCGATTGGCAGGCTCTGTGGACAATGACAACAACTACTGCCTCCTAAAATTCTCTGATAAACTATGGGGAAATTTTCATCTGTCCCTATAATCTAAAAAATGCATAGTGTTCACAGAGAATCATGTTCTTGTGCTTTAAAATGAAAGCAACCTGGCTGTGGGTGAAAAAATTTGCTTCACAGGGAGCCGCAGAAAGGATAGAGAAATATGTCTCTTTAGGATCTGAGGATTATTTCCTGTGGTAACTGGAACTGCTATTAATTTAAAATTCAGCTCTCATTTATTAATCTGCAATATCCTCTAGGGGATTTTTTGTTAATAGTCAGTAACATTCATCAAGAACCAAAACAAAATCCTTTCTTTTCCCTGGTCCTTACTTTTCTCATACACTTTAAAGCTCTTAACCTTGACAAGGACTTGATAGTATTACATGTGTAAGGAAAGCAATCAAACCTCTCACGCTACCAGAGTCTGCCCGGTTGTTGATACATACAAAGTCCACAGCACCAAGGATTTTCTGAAGCCTGTGATATCTTGGAAAACTGTTTTGTTTTTTTCTTTCTTCTTTCTTTCTTGTGCATCTCGAATCTTTCGAATCTTTCAAATCTTCGAATACAGCTGTCAGTCTGTGAGAAGAAGCCAGCAGGCTGGGTAGCAAATTGAGCTTCAGACAGAAAGAGAGGGTTTGGGAGGTGAAGGGCAGCCAGATTTAGGCTTATGTATGTTTGTCTTAGCCCTAAATGATTTGCTTTCTCTTAAAGCTCAGAGCATTTGTACTTGCTTGATAGTTACAGCCCAGGTAATGACTTTAAGTATGCCAATTTGCACCAACTGAAGATTTGTCCCTCTATTTCCAAACTTGTTTTCCAGCTGTCATATCTGTCTGTACCACACAGTTTGCTGACTGTGTTCTCACTACTTGTTTAAAATAGAAAGGTTTGTTTCATTTCATGAACTGAGATTGCCACTAAAAGAGAAAGATAATGCTGGACACACAGTCTTAGCATGACTGTAAGGATGTACCAACTCACTGCTAATTATTGTAATACAGATGCTTGCCCTGTCTACATCCGTAGATGAAAGTGCTATATGATTTCCAAGCAGGTTCATTAATTTACTAGCCTGTTAAGTTAACATGAAAAGCAAAGAAAACAAACTTGTTTAGGTTTATTTATTGAATTAAGTCAAGAAAATGCATATCTCTTCTTTTATTGAGTGCCTGTGGCCTGAAATGTGACATACCTTTGGGAAAAACAAATCAAGGATTATTTAAGTGGTTGTTTACTTCAAGAAATGCAAAACACACTGTTGGAGAAGCTGAATCATTAAAACAATTGCAATGGGACATAGTGCTTTTCACACTGAGATGAAAATCTTTACATAGATTGTCTAATCTGTTTATACCATATTTTCTACTAAGGTATCAGTTCATCAAGGTACTGAACTTGAATTCCATATCAGTTGCCGGTCAGATTGACCCACAGCTAGATACTTTTTTCTTTTACGAAAAGATACTATCTTAAATTAATTGAAATATTATACACTTGTAGTTACACTCCTGTCTTTCCTGGAACTGGATGTATATGAGGGGTGAGAGTGTTTGCTCACAACTTTTAATTTTATTCTGAAGGATGAATTTTGTATTTTGCCTTGAAGATGGGTGAGCTTTGTGGTTGTTTCCATCTTCATGTGGAAGAGTGTTCCAAAGCTCCTTCTGTCAGCATAATTGCCTGATAGCTCCACCACCCCTGAGGAGTGGGTCTTTTCACACAGTGAGAAATTATTATCCCTAAAGCAACCTGAATCTAGAGCTTTGAAGATTAGGATTAGAGTAAGGAATATGATTTAGCATTCACTCAAGAGCCAGCGTAGTGTTCACAGAACTGGGATGATGTACCAAGATTGACTTATTTTGCTTAGCAAGCAGAGTGACGGGGTTTGATCGGCTGCCCATGGAAGGCTATCGTTGGCACGGCCAGCACAGCATACTATAACTGCGGAGCCTGGAAGCCATGAATATGTACAAAGCTATTGCCAAGTCAGCATCTGAGAGGATGTTCATAGGAACAGCCTGCTGGCTCATCGTGGATGGGAGAATTTATTCCTGACAGATTTCATACTTGGGAGGATGTCAGCTAACCCTCAGGCTGTGAAATCTCGACGGTCAGAAAACAGACCCCTCGTTTGAGGACGTTGTCATGGCTTTGGCTAGTTCTTCAAAATGTTTCCCTTTTCCTTCTAACCTCACTTCTGTCTTGTTCAGATTTAGTTTCAGCCAGTTGAATTTCAATTCAGGAGCTGATCTCCTGTAGGCACTGAGGCAGATGGGAAGCAGTGCTGTTAGGGTATGATGTGAAAGATGGTTTGAACTGAGAGTCAGTAACATACTGTTCACTGTGGTGGTTCAAAAATAACTCCTGGTAGTTTTACATGTATGGCAACCAGAATGAAACAGAAGACTGGAGAAGTTCACCAGCAAGGGGCCCAGATAAGAGGTACCGTTACCAGTCACAAACGGTTTGGATCATTCAGAGAGGCATGACTTGATCCGGCTTTGTGCGGTTCGCTCGTTGCTGCGTGATGCTGCACGCGATGGCTAGGACGGCAAATGTAGCTGCAAGACCCAGCAGCAGAAGTATGGGAATGTTATCACAGCCTGTTGTAAATATAAAAACCAAGCAGAATCATTCCCCAGCGCTCCCTCAGTCTTAAATATGGTTTGAACCTCATTAACAAATGATATGATGGCGGTTTTATGTGAAATTCGTTAATTGCCCTTTGTCACAATTTCCTATGGGAGGTGGATTGCAACAAACTATAACAATCACATACAAAAAAGCTGTTCTGCCATCTGTTTGTTTGTTTTTACAATTCTGTATATTACAGATTTCTGTCTGAGAAAAAAACTATTAAAACTTGTTAAAGTTTTCATTTGTGCATCTATTTGCATTTCAAATAAATATGGAATAATCTGAGATGTAACATTGACAATAATATAATAAACTGATCAAAATGGACAGGAAAGGATGTCTTAAAATATTGGATTTATTTATAGATAGTCAATTTTCAGTGCTTGCAGACCTACAAGTCAGGAATAAATTGGATGGGATAGAATTTTGTAAATATGTGAAGTAAAGAAATTGCTTCCTGTGAGTGCCTGTCTCTTCATTTCTGTATCTAGAACAATCACCAAGGAACTGTTGATTTGAAAAAAAAAAGAGGAACAAGCAATGCTATACTTGTATAGTGTATCCTTTTCCACAGGGAAAAAAAAGAACTTTAGAGGTATACATAGAGAAAATGTTTAGCTCCTTTCTCAGAAAAAGAGACTTAGATCATTCTGTGAGGGAATGGACAAAGTCAGATCCATCCAGAGATGAGGAATCCTATGAAATACCATGTTGCAGATCTAGTGCAGTTTCAGCTGGATAACTATATGTTGTTCTTGTCCCCTGACGATGAAAGTTAAAAAGTTTTACTAGTAGCCAGAGCTGCTTATGAAATCCTGCAGTGGAAAATAAAATAAATCTTTCACTGCACTTCATGCGAGTAGTGGTCTGTTCTGAAGAACAGTGGGATAAGGTCTGTAATGGCTGGGGGTAATAAGCATGCAAATTTGATATCAGCTCAGAAAACTCCTCTGAACTATCTCTTCCATCCCAAAGTCTTGAGAAAAGACCTCATATTGGGTTTGCGTGGCAAGGTTTTGGTAGCGGGGGGGCTACAGGGGTGGCTTCTGTGAGAAGCTGCTAGAAGCTTCCCCTGTGTCTGACAGAGCCAATGCCAGCCGGCTCCAAGATGGACCCGCCGCTGGCCAAGGCCAAGCCAATCAGCGCCTCTGTGATAACATAGTTAAGAAGGGATAAAAACAACTTAGGGGGAGCCTTTTGCAGCTGGAGAGAGGAGTGAGAAGATGTGAGAAACTCTGCAGACACCAAGGTCAGTGAAGAAGGAGGGGGAGGAGGTGCTCCAGACACCGGAGCAGAGATTCCCCTGCAGCCCGTGGTGAAGACCATGGTGAAGCAGGCTGTCCCCCTGCAGCCCATGGAGGAAGGATGAGGGGGTGTAGAGATTCCACCTGCAGCCCGTGGAGGACCCCACGCTGGAGCAGGTGGAGGCACCTGAAGGAGGCTGTGACCCCGTGGGAAGCCCACGCTGGAGAAAGTCCCTGGCAGGACCCGTGGACCCGTGGAGAGAGGAGCCCACGCCAGAGCAGGTTTGCTGACAGGACTTGTGACCCCATGGGGGACCCACGCTGGAGCAGTCTGCTCCTGAAGGTCTGCACCCCATGGGAGAGACCCAGGCTGGAGCAGCTCATGAAGAACTGCAGCCCGTGGGAAGGACTCACATTGGAGAAGTTGGTGGAGGACTGTCTCCCATGGGAGGGACCCCATGCTGGAGCAGGGGAAGAGTGTGAGGAGTCCTCCCCCTGAGGAGGAAGGAGCAGCAGAGACAACGTGTGATGAATTGACCATAACCCCCATTCCCCGTCCCCCTGTGCCGCTGAGGGGGAGGAGGTTGAAGCCGGGAGTGAAGTTGAGCCCGGGAAGAAGGGAGGGGTGGGGGGAGGTGTTTTAAGATTTAATTTTATTTCTCATTGCTCTACTCTGTTTTGCTTGATAATAAATTAGATGAATTTTCCTCTAAGTTGAGTCTGTTTTGCCAGTGACGATAATTGGCGAGTGATCTCTCCCTGTCCTTATCTCGACCCACAAGGCTTTCGTTATACATTTTCTTCCCTGTCTAGTGTAGGAGGGCAGTGACAGAGCGGCTCTGGTGGGCACCTAGCCTCCAGCCAGGGTCAACCCACCACAGACCTGCAGAAAAATAAATGAATCTGCTAATCTGTAAAACAGAGATGGTCCAGAATTTTCTAAGCGTCCCTGAAATCAGAGATGCCAAAAACGTCTTCCCAGCCTTGACTTCCCTTGCTAAACATTATCACTGATAAAGCTTATGTCAGCTACAGTACATGTCTGTGAGCTATGCTCTTCACTGATTAGGACTACTGAGTCCTAATAGCTGCAGACTTGTTGTTTGTGCTTCTGTTTTGTGTCCAGTGGGGCTAGATGAAGGGACTTTTAGCCCTGTGGAAAAACAAGTAACTGCTGTTTCTACCTGAATCATATCTGTCAAAAACTAGATGTATGTCTATCTGAAAAGCTGTATAATTTGGGGGGGGGGGGGGGGAGAAAAAAAGAAAAAAGGAAAAAAAAAAGTGTCCCGTACAACAGGTCTTTGCTGATTTGTGCACTGAATAGACACACATCACACAAATCACAGTAGGACTTCATACTGTTAGCAAGGAAAGCATTTCTCGGATTAATAATTGAGAGCAAAAGTTACCATGCTAAAGCATTGGAAGAACAAGACAAGGCTCTCAGAATGAGAGTGGATTGCAGGGTTAACAGAGGCACTCTCACATGAGGGACTTACTTATAGACTACAAAATAACTATAATAAATTTGAAGACATGTGAGGACAATTCTGGGAATTTATCAAGCCTTGAAAATAGGCCATGTATGTAAGCACAAAAGATTAATACACTCCAACCCTGGCCTCTGCCTCTCCTTTTTTCCCTCTGACATCATGCTTTGGCACATAGGCAGAAAAAAAAAAAAAAAAAAAGAAAAAGAAAAAAAGGTAGAGCTTCAGTGGTTCATTTCCAATACAAACAGGAAAAAGTAAATAGCAATTTGAATAGTGCTTCTGTATAGAGATAATACTTCTCATTCTGTTATGAAAAATGCCCTATATTTATTCCTGTTTCATATTTATTATCAGTCTGTTTTACTTGCTCTTTCTGTATTTAATAGAATCAAATTCATTAGGATTTGGTATTAAGAAGTAATTGTAGGGTGTGTGGGGGTTGTACATCAATGGATTTCATCATGATAAACCATGTGTGGGAAAGAGTACGTTGCAGACTAGTTGCAAAAACCATTTGGAATCAGTCTTTGCTTTGAGAGGAGACATGTCACATAATGATGGTCACCCTGGTGCCACGTGAAGCAAATCTCCTTCTATTTGCATCTGATTCCTGAACAGAACAGAATGCAAGTGGCAATGTAAAGATCTACAACACATTGAATGGTATAAAGTTGGTTCTGACATTAATTTCAAAAGATTTGGCCGAGATCTTGTCTACCTGATTTTAGTGTTTAGTTCACCAGAACGGCTTTTCTCTCCATCAGCTACTAAGGAAGCCCAGAACAACCAAAACTAACTAACTAATCCTAACTCAATGATGTCCCTGGTATTAGTTTAGATGAATTCTGTCTTCACAGCTTAACTCAGCACGGCAAAACAAGAGGGCTGTGCGGCTGAAAATACACAAGTAAAATGCAAGTTTATGCAAGACAAGTGGCATACTAAGAAGAAAAGTGAGCTCAGCAAATGGTTCAAGAAACAGTGGACACAAACTGCGGCAATGTCACATTAGCAGTGACTCCACTTGGGAACATGCAGAGATGAATGATGAAAAGTCTCTTCATTCCCATAGATCTTCTGTAACTAGTCAGAGTACATGTTAGACAGACAAGTTATTCTTTTCATAGTCCATTAGAAGGCAGGGATACACACACTATTTATTATAAACCACATTACATTTTCTTAGGACTCACTATATATTTCTGGCAAAAAAGATACGGCTTTTTATACATAATTTCTGGTATGGAAGATGTCGTTTTATAACTAGATACTTTAAAAAGTACAGTACTGAAATGGAACTGAGATGCCTACATCCAAAAATAACCATCCAGCTGCTGCCTGATCTTGGTTTAACCCTAAACTCCATGTCTCCGCTCAGCTTCAGTCTCCCCTTGCCTGGAGTAGCACATCTCTGCAAAGCCAAGTATCTCAAATGCCTAAGATTAACTGGAGTCAGAAATGACATATTCTTCTAGGGTCCCTGAAAGGTCTGATCTATACATTTTCTTAACATGCTAAGCTCCTTTAGCAAGCAGTCTTTAAAAAGATCACAGTAACTCTGCTTCCTATATTAGTCAACTGCTGTATTAGTCACTTAGAAGTGGAAGAACCTACGTTTAATTGATTCTTCAAGCTGAAGAAATTCAAACCACTTGAATGGCTGCCCTGAGCACTGAGCATTCGTCTGTGACAGATGTGGAAAAGTGCAGGTGGAATTAAAGGTGAAGGGAGGCTTTTCCTGTGGGAGCTAAGGTATTATGCACATGAATTTATGATTCATGTGGCAGAGAGTGCAGAAAGGCAGCTATGACTATCCAACAGCTCCACTCCCTTTTCCCCTCAGTCTTTTTAAAATATTGGATAAATGTTTCTAACACCCAGAATACTCAGCCTCCATGCCACAAATTCAAGTAATCTTTTTTCTCTGTTCTTCCCTGCTGTCCCCTCAATTTAATTTCATTAACATGAATATATTATGTAAATGAATCTGAGGGGTTGCTATAAGTTTTCTTGCCTTGCATTGGCATTCAACTACATGCTACAAGGTAATTCTAAAGAGGACAGAAAAATTGGTAGTAAGGAGCAGTAAACAGATACAGAGCAGGGAAAAATCCAACACTGCTTTAGGACAAAGTGACACCTCAGATATCAGTGGAAGTCAGACTATTAAGATCCATTAGCTCACCGTAGGAAAAAAGATTACACTAAATAGACACAGAGTCATATAATAATTTCAGCTGAAAGGGACCTCTGGGGGACATCTAGTACAACCTCCTACTGCTCAAAGCAAGGGTAACTTCAAAATTAGACCAAGTTGTTCAGGCCTTGTCCAGTTGAGTTCTGACTGTTTCCAAGGACAGAGACTACACAACCCCTCTGAGCAGCCAGGGCTTAACCACTTTCAAAGTGAAGAGTCTTTTCCATGTATCTAGTTTGAATTTCCTTCACTGTAACTTACAACCATTGCTTCTCACCCTGTCACTGCACCTTTGCAGTGAGTTTGGCTTCATCTTGTCTATCACCCTCTTTAGGCAGTGGAAGACTCCAGTTAGATTCTTCCCTCTCCCTCGTCTCCAGGCTAAACCCAGTTCCTTCAAGCTCTCCTTGTATGTCCTATGTCCAACCTCCTAAGCAATTTAGCAGTCTTCTTCTAGATTCCCTCTAACTTGTGGATATCTGTCATTCACAGTAGTGCCCCAAACCAGATATAATATTCCAGAAGCAAGGACAAGAGTTCTGGGAAGATGGGAATAAACATTTCCCTTGATTTTCTGGCTATATTCTTAATAATGCAGCCCAGTATATGATTAACCTTCCTCACCAGAAGGGTGCATGCTGATACAAGTTCCACCTGTCCTTCAGGATCACCAGGTCCTTTTCTGCAGACCTGTTGCTCCATCCAGTCTATACAAAGCCAGTACTGTTGCATGCTTTTATTCAATTTGAAGTGCAAGACTGTGTTGCCTTTGCTGAATTTCATGAGACTTTTGTCAGGCTGCTCTTCCAGCTTGCTGAGGTCCCCCTGAACCCCAGCACATCAACTGCTGCTCCCCATCATTCAGATTTATCAGATCTTGCAGACATATACATAATTAAATACCTGAATTCTGATGTCTACATAATTCAAGAACCTCTTGAAATGAAAATTTCACAATAAAATATAGTAATAACAATTAACAATAAAAGATTTTGACTGAAAGCTAAAGCATATTGCAAGTGAAAGGCCATTTTGGTATAGTAGAAAAATGTTCAGTAAAAACATGTATCTGTTAAACAAAGGTATGTTTAACTTTGATTTTGGGGCTGTGAAGGGGATTGTTTTACTTTTTGCGTGTTTGTGCCAGCAACATTGATGTGTTTCTTTGATTTGGCCTCAGTTTAGAATTACATTTTGTCAATGTCTCTACTTATGTTAGTTGAGAATGTTTCTGACCTTTCCTTTAGATTTCTCAGTTTCTGACTAATCACACACATCCCTTGTAACAGCTTTTCTGTAGTGCCTTCAAATTACATCTCATCTACTACTAAGAGATCCTCTGCAAATTGATAATAGATGATGGAAATGTTTTTCCAATATCAGGTTCTTCAGGGTTTTATCTTCAGAAGCAGCTCTGGATATTACAGTCAGTTCTGTTAAATAAGACAGGACTGTCAAATCAGGTTGACCAATTTGTAGTCTAAGTCTGAATTTTGATGCCTTTCTCTCAAGAAATCTGATAGACGATTTTCTATTAAATTTACAAATTTAAATTTTCATCTGCCTGAGGACAGCCACCTTGTGCTATTTTTGGCACTGTGGAATATCATTGCCAGCCTTCAGCTCCTGTTCCAGAAAAGCGTGGGTCTCATGTTTATTGTGTAGCATATCTTCCAGGCTGGTGCAAGCATCTTAGATACAGTAGGACATCTGAAGGGGTACTAGATATCTATTCAGCTAAATGAATCAAGCTCTGACTGTATTGACTACATCTCCATTAGTCACAATGGAAGCCCAGACATCTAGCAGAAATCTAGATGACTATGTTGTAGGCATCTTGAGTGGAATTTACTTCAAGATAAAAACATGTTAATATAGGTGGTGTCATGGTTTAACTCCAGCCAGTAACTGAGCACTACACAGCCACTTGCTCACCTCTCCCCTCACCAAGGGGATGGGGAGGAGAATGGAAAAAAACAAACTTGTGAGTTGAGATAAAGACAGTTTAATAGGGTAAAAAAGGAAGAGAAATAACAACAACAACGACAATAATAACAACAATAATAGCAAGTGATGCATGAATGCACTTGCTCATCATATGCAAAATGAAAAAAACCAATCTGATGCCCAGTCTGTTTCTGAGCAGTGATCCCACCTCCCAGCCAGCTTCCCCAGTTCTATCCGGAACATGACGTTCTATGGCAGGGAATGTCCCTTTGGCCAGTCTGGGTCAGCTGTCCTGGCTGTGCTCTCCCAGCTTCTTCTGCACCTGGCAGGGCACAGTGAGAAGCTGAAGAGTGCTTGACTTAGTGTAGGCACTACAACTACCTAGCAACAACTAAAACCATCAGTGTGTTATCAACATTATTCTCTTACTAAATCCAAAACACAGCACTATACTGGCTACTAGAAAGAAAATTAACTCTATCTCAGCAGAAACCAGGGCAGTGTCTACAAGTAGAAGGTTAAATGTGAGCTGCTTTTACAGACAATGGAGATTTAGGCCTTGATCCAGCTGCACGCTGGATGACTGTCTAGTATCATTTAAGAGCCTTTAGGTGCTGCCTTACCTCCAGCTGCCTCTAAAAAGGCATTACTGTCCAATAAGTCCTGTGATATTGCTCTGTAAAACTATATTCAATATCCAAGTACATCTCAAAAGGTACCAGATGCCCATCTGAATCAAGCCTGTAGATATGGCAATAGATGGAGATGAAAAAACTGCTCAATAGGTCATAAACAACACACTGAAGGCTTTCTGGACAAAATGTGACTGCTAAAGTTAGGTGAACTGAATCTGCCAGATTATGTCACAAATACAAACCAAATGACTGTTCTTGGTATCTACCACAACAAATATTGCATGTGCACAAATGTGTGCCATGTGTTTTTAAAGGTAACCTGTTGATCCCTTATAGAATAATATTTATTCTGTTATTTTTCAGTCTGTGCAGAAATCTTTTTTTTTTTTCCTATACTGAGTTGTATACTGACCAACCATATACAGATTATTACCATTTTATCCATGTGTCCTCTGTAAGGAACCTACTAAGATCTTACAGCCTTTGACTTAAGGTGCAGGATAGTTTGCTAGGGTCATGGCCCAGGGGATAATCTTGGTATATTTACTCTTTTGCATAATCTGTTGAGAGCTTCCCTATCTCTGTGAGATGCCTTTTTTTTATCATTGCCCTGTGTTCTTTAGCATGTATCCTGTTTTCAAGACTATTTTATCATTTTAATACCAGTGTTTACTTACTTTTAGCTCCAGTGCAAATTTCATATATAGGCACAAAATTTTTCTTGCCCATTCTGTAAAAGCTACTGCCTTCTTCCCTGTATCAGAATATTGACTCAGAATTTTTAGGTTAAATGAGGTAAAACATGTAATATCCAATTCAGATCATATTCTATTTTAGTGGGGATAACTTTTTTCCCAACCACAGTAAATCCAGAGCTTCAATGATTTATTTTCTGCCAAATGTGTTTTTCTTAAAGCAATACTATTACCATTGCTTCTGGAAGCACATTGGCTTTTACACCCATATGCAACCTGAAATTAGTATCTGTCCTATTTGTTTTTTATGAGGATATAGTCATACGAGGCAATATTGCCCATTACTCCTCCAAAGAGTTCTACTTTACTTAACTAGAATTGATATTATCATTCCTTGCACTTGCAGTTCATCTTGTACTGATGCCTGCAAGCTCCTGCTGCGAAGCATAATTCTTTGCAATTTTGAATTCTTCTTCTTTTTTTTTTTTTTTTTTGGAAGGCATTGCCATGTCCCATTTTAGCAGACTGTCATTTGAGTTCTGTCATATGATACTCTGTAGCAAGTGTCTTTTATTCTCCCATATTGGACACTTTTGCACCCACAGCATCAGATCCTTGATCAAATAAGCTTAGCAATATGACTATTTTAACTTAGAATAATCTTGAAAAAAGATTAAGTTTAGACAGTCCCCATCCCTGTAGATTTTTTCTTTTCCTTTTTTTCATTCTCTTTCCCACTGTGGTTTGGTCTCATATCAAGAGCTGAAAAACCTGCTAACTGAATTTTCTTAGGTTGAATAATTTTTTTCAGTAACTTGAATGCGATTTTTTACCTTCATTTTGTATTTTTTAGTTTCATTTATATTGTTAGCCTAATTCACTCTTGGATTTTTTTAAAAGCCCTATTTTGTGAAGAGGATGTGAAATTTTATTGTTAAAAAATAAAAGTGAACTATAACTTTAAAAGTGACCTTAAGGAGAGAAGTTTAGATGCCTAGCTTTCTGATATGTGTTACAGTGGACAAATTCCGCTGTAGATGTCTTGTCCAAACTAGTTATCTAGTCATCTTTCATAGTGAAAGAAGAGTGCTGAGACTCTCCATAAGATAGAATTATAGAATCGCAGAATGATAGAATCATAGAACCATAGAATCATAGACTCATAGAATCATAGAATCATAGAATGGTTTGGGTTGGAAGGGACCTCAAAGATCATCTAGTTCCAGCCCCCCTGCCATGGCCAGGGACACACTCCACTAGACCAGGCTGCCCAAAGCCCCATCCAACCTGGCCTTGAACACTTCCAGGGAGGGGGCATCCACAGCTTCTCTGGGCAACCTGTTCCAGTGCCTCACCACCCTCACAGAGAAGAATTTTTTCGTGATATCAAATCTAAATCTACCTGTATTGGGTTCGCATGCCAAGATTTTGGTAGCAGCGGGGGGCTACAGGGGTGGCTTCTGTGAGAAGCTGCTAGAAGCTTCCCCTGTGTCTGACAGAGCCAATGCCAGCCGGCTCCAAGACAGACCTGCCGCTGGCCAAGGCAAGGCCAATCAGCAATAGTGGTAGTGTCTCTGTGATAAGATATTTAAGAAGGGATAAAAACAACTTAGGGGGAGCCTTTTGCAGCTGGAGAGAGGAGTGAGAAGATGTAAGAAACGCTGCAGACACCAAGGTCAGTGCAGAAGGAGGGGGAGGAGGTGCTCCAGGCGCCGGAGCAGAGATTCCCCTGCAGCCCGTGGTGAAGACCCTGGTGAAGCAGGCTGTCCCCCTGCAGCCCATGGAGGAAGGATGAGGGGGTGTAGAGATTCCACCTGCAGCCCGTGGAGGACCCCACGCTGGAGCAGGTGGAGGCACCTGAAGGAGGCTGTGGCCCTGTGGGAAGTCCACGCTGGAGAAAGTCCCTGGCAGGACCCGTGGACCCGTGGAGAGAGGACCCCATGCCGGAGCCGGTTTGCTGGCAGGACTTGTGACCCCATGGGGGACCCACGCTGGAGCAGTCTGCTCCTGAAGGTCTGCACCCCGTGGAAGGGACCCATGCTGGAGCAGCTCATGAAGAACTGCAGCCCGTGGGAAGGACTCACATTGGAGAAGTTGGTGGAGGACTGTCTCCCATGGGAGGGACCCCATGCTGGAGCAGGGGAAGAGTGTGAGGAGTCCTCCCCCTGAGGATGAAGAAGCAGCAGAAACACCGCGTGATGAACTGACCATAACCCCCACTCCCCGTCCCCCTGTGCCGCTGAGGGGGAGGAGGTTGAAGCCGGGAGTGAAGTTGAGCCCGGGAAGAAGGGAGGGGTGGGGGGAGGTGTTTTAAGATTTAATTTTATTTCTCATTGCTGTACTCTGTTTTGCTTGATAATAAATTAGATGAATTTTCCTCTAAGTTGAGTCTGTTTTGCCAGTGACGATAATTGGCGAGTGATCTCTCCCTGTCCTTATCTCGACCCACAAGGCTTTCGTTATACATTTTCTCCCCCGTCTAGAGAAGGAGGGCAGTGACAGAGCGGCTCTGGTGGGCACCTGGCCTCCAGCCAGGGTCAACCCACCACAGTACTCTCCTTCATCTTAAGGCCATTAGCCCTTGTCCTATCGCTACATGCCCTTGTAAACAGTTCTTCAGCTTACCTATGTTGAACCTTACTTTAGTATGAGTTTAATGGATCTCTGGTGTTGAATCCCACTGATGTCCTCGGAAGTATAGCCAAAATATATTTAGAGGTCAAATTGTCAAAGACATTTGTATCCCCTGTCTTGCTAGTGTTGGATTGGTACAGCATTGTGTATGGTAACAACATTTAAAACCAATATAATCGCTATGAAGTGTTGTATAGGATAGGCTTACTCTACAAAATACTGTATGGTGTAGATGTAAACTTAGTGGTCTTATAATTAAAGAGTAAGACTGAGAAGTCTGTGACATAATTGGATGAGAACATCATCTGTTTTCATGCATAATTCCATAGCTGTTGTCCATAGGTGGAATTCTTTGTCCCAAAGTCTGTAGCACAGTAGTAATTGGAAATGTGTATGTCAGAATTTTGAATGCTCTGACTTGAAATAAAATACAACAAACAAACCAATCCCAACCTATTTGAAAAATACCAAGCAGCTCTCTTAGTATTACTAATGATTCTTCTGAGACTAGAAGGAATGGCAGAGGGTTTCTGCAAAAGGAGAGTAGAAACTGGTTTTAACTAAAAAGAATATTTAGAAAATACAAGGTCTTTGTATTCCATATTTGTTTGCAGCAATTATTATACTTGCTTTGGGCAGCTGACTTGCTGAGAGTGAATTACTGAATTAAATTAAGTATCAGAAGATCCAACTTTAGCAATGATTCTGTTGCAGCTGTGACTCTGGAGTTACTGACTTCTTAATAGTCAGTCATTCCTCTGGGTTTGAAACTGAAAAGGGAAAAGAAAAAGGAGCTAGAATAGATCTGAATATCACAAAATATGTGCATAATATTTTCAAATCTTAATCAAGATGTATTTTTCTACACCAGAACATGAAATGGTTTAAGGAAAAAAAAAATCTGGAATAAAAGTTACACTCTGTATGTTGTGATTATCAATATAAAACAGTTAAGTTTCTTTAAGTGTTTTAATTATTTTATTATAATAAATTAATTATATTATTATAGTATTAAATAATTATTTAGTGTTGCATTATTATATAGAATATAATTAATTATTATAATTAAAATTAATTAAGTGTTCTTTTGGAGATGATCCACCTTTATTGTTCACACGAAGAAGAGCTGTTCAGCAGTAGTCAAAAGCTTTCTGAAATACATGAAATATTAGCTAATCTGAGAATGTTTATCAATTAGCTAATATTCTAGTGAGTGCTCAATCACAGTTAGTACTATTCTGATCTCTTAAAAAGTAGTACAATAATATCTTGGAAAAACAATGTTGGTCTGTTTGCATTTTTGGTTAATTATCATGTTCACTTATGCAGCAACAAAATTAGCTATCAGAATGAGAAACTCTAACAATGTGCCCAAGCTGAAGATCTGCCAACAATCTTCCAGCAAATCTCAAGCAGAATTCCAATGGCCAAAGTCTGTTTCATCAGGAAAGTCACACTTTAAAATTGCTTTTTTTGTGAGATACTTTGACCACAAATGTGTTACACAATCAATACTGTGTGAAATTAGCAGGTTGCAATACTGGTATTCTTTGAACTATTTTCCAAGCAAAACTGTGCCATTTAATCATTTTTTAAAAATTCCTGGTTTAACAGACAGTTAGAAATATTGGAATGATCTGCTTTGGCTAACCTTGCATAAAGGATCAAATTTCTATTACCTTGCTGTTTATTTTCATCCTACAAATTAAGATATCAATCCAAGTAAAACTGAGTAGCTGAAAAACATCTTAGGCTGCGGCCTGGAACAGAGAATGTACAGGGAGGAAAAACATAAATGAAATTACAGTGCAACTTCATGTTTATCAAGTATTTTGCTGCCAGAACAAATTGACCAGAAATAGCATGTTGATCCTCATTCTCAGCTGGCTTGCCTCTGCCGACTTGCTAACAGACTAGTGTAATATATATATTTACAGAGCAAATGCTGGAATGCACAAATATGAATTACACTCTGGCAGAAAATGAATTATAGCTGAGAAATTAACCTCTTTAGTTTGCAGCAGATTAAGAGGCAAAAACATGAGCCATTTTAAAACATTTCTTAAAAAAATGAATGTGCAATTCCTTTCAGGTTTACCTCTCTTAAAAAACAAGGTGATTAGAACCTGAAGACAATATATAAACCAACATGAAGACAACATATAAACCAAAGCTGCTTCAAAAAGGCAGGCTGTTTTCTTTGGTTGTATTGCCATAATTTGAATTAGTTTCAGAGGTATATTAAAATAAACTATTAATTACTTAATGTTATTAAACCCCCAGTAAATTTGATTTAGGTTCAGGGATTTAATGAGCACCCATGTAAAAACATTAAAAAACATAGTGATCGATATGATCAAAGACTGTAGGATTCATAATTTACAAGTTCATTCATGACCGTAATGCCTATATGAATCTGATTTCTAGGGTGCTTGCTTCATTGCCAGATACGTGCTCCCAGCAGCATCTCTGCAAATGATCATAAGGAAGTATGGTAGTCATCAGTTAGCATAGCCGCAATCCCAGGCCGCTTTAGAAAATGTTTGCATTTGTGATTTACCCAGCCTGGTAAATATCAAGTAGCTCATCTGAGGTCAGTGAAACAGCTTAGAAACCGCAAATTACTGCAACTGTTGTCTTAAACTTACTTGGCACTTTGGTTTGCTGCACTAATAGTTATTTTCAGAGACCTTTACTTCACTGTATTTAGTCATTGCTAGTGAATGCAGTTCTATTGGCAGCTACATACTCCTAATGTTGCCTATCAATATTACACAGCTTTCTGCTGAAGTGTTTTGTAAACAAGTTATTTGCTTAACATGAAGTGCTTTTTATACGTTAGTTAATTATAACTCACATCTATAACTTTAGTCCATGTTTTCTGGATTTCAGCAGAGGATGACTGTGCATTTTAAGAATTCATTCAACAGAAATAAAACTGTACAAAGAGCCTAAATTTGAGTAGCTAAATTCAGAGTTATGATGAGTCTATCTATGTCCATCCCTATATGGATCTTCTTCCAGTACGCTTCATTAAAGCATTGTTGAATATTTTATCTTTTTTATATTCTGCTCAGGAGTGACTGAATTTCCTCCTATGGAAATTACTTAGTATTTTCTGTGTTGTTAATAGCAAATATCTGTGCCCACATCACTTAAGAGAATATAAGTTCATGTGCGAAGTAAAGTCCGATGTTCAGGTCAGTGTTATGGTGTGTTTACAGAGACTGAAATCGAGAAGAACAACAGCAAAGCTGGTGCTTTAGACACAAAAATTTAGCATCATCATAAAACAGTTTTACTCCAAAAAAAGTAAACAGAGCCACAGCACTTATTTTCATGCTGTTAATCTGGGAATATTGTTTATTTAGCTTTAGTTGATACAAATCTGTTCTGCTGAAATGCTAAATCGAGGTTTAGAGAGTGGGTGGGAAATTAGATGTCATTATCTTCAGGTCTTGCTCTTTCTGCTCTGCAAGTGCAACCATCTGCAAACAGCAGCTCTCTAACAAAGACTCTGATGATGCACACAAACACGATAGATTAAAAAGTTTGAATGACTGGATTCTAATCTTTACTCCCAGGGTAGATCATGAACTGCGTGATCTAATTTTAGTGCAAAGGAATCTTCAGACAGTGACAGCACAATGAGTCATCCAATCAAACCACCATGCCTTTGTCAGATAATATTGGTCTGCTTATTTAGCTATCATTATTTTTTTCGGTAGATATTGAATGCTAGAGCAATTGACATGTTTGCTCTGGGTCTATAACAAGCACAAACTTCTGTTTTTACTGCCCTGGTGTGGAAAAAGATCTTAGCAGTATTACTGCTGTGAATGATTAATAGGCTAGATACACAAAAAGATATAGATACCCCATGCTTTTGCATTACTGCATGCTAAGCTTAGGTATGACAGGCATTTCTCCTTCCCCAACCCAGTAACCCAGTGTTTAGGCCACTCAAAAAAGGGGACGCCAGGCTTAACACTATCACATGCCAGAGGATCTCAAGCACACAATTGTTACTGCTCCAAAGAAAGATATACCACAAGGCAGAAAGGCTTCTCGACTGTCACCTCTTACTGACCAGTCTAAGAGTTGCTGGACCAAAAATGAGGCATGCTCCGGCTACCCTGCTTCCTGCTCCAGAAACAATTAATGCATTTTACCCAATCACTATTTACTTAATTAAAAAAAAAAAAATCTTTAGTCCATCCCTTAAAGAAAGAATTAGCTGCTAGGGTGAAGCTTCTTCTAAGAGCTGCGCCTAGATGAATTTACTCAAAGGCCTTCAATTGAATGATGCAGTTTCTTGATCCCAGATGAACTTTAAGCTCAAATAACTCCTAGCTGTTCAACCACAGTAAAGATGAGGTGATTTGAAAATGCAGAACTTTTGCTTGTGAAAAGTAATTTAAAAAGAGAAGTATCTCTACAATTCAAAGGTCCCTAGGTTGAGAACAGAGCTGGATAGGGATTTTTCAGGTGAATAGTTCACTTCAGTACCTAAATTTCATCTAAACCCACTTTGGGCACAGTATTTAATATCTATGTATATCCAAAGGTGTTTATAATGTATCTTATTCAACTAGACTAGAAAACATTCTGAGCACTGAACAATAAAGAGATGCTTTTACAAACATTTAGAGTCTGTTCCACCTTGGGCCAACACAGACACACATCCATTATTCAACTGTCTCTTGTTTTCAATAGTAGAAATATTTTTTATTCCCTTCTACAACATTATCACATGTACCAATATAAATCTATGAACTACGTATGTAAACACACTTGTGCAGGAGAGTTGATCTGCTTGAGAGCAGGAAGGCTCTACAGAGGGATCTGGAAAGGCTGGATCGATGGGCCAAAGCCAACTATATGAGATTCAACAAGGTCAAGTGCTGGGTCCTGCACTTGGGTCACAACAACCCCATGCAATGCTACAGATTTGGGGAAGAGCAGCTGGAAAGCTGACCAGCAAAAAAAGGATCCAGGGGTGTTGGTCAATGGCTGGCTGAACATGAGCCAGCAGTGTGCCCAGGTGGCCAAGAAGGCCAACAGCATCCTGGCTTGTATCAGGAGTAGTGTGGCCAGCAGGACTGGGGAAGTGATTGTCCCCCTGTACTTGGCACTGGTGAGGCTGCACCTTGAGTACTGTGTTCAGTTTTGGGCCCCTCACTACAAGAGAGACATTGAGGTGCTGGAGCATGTCCAGAGAAGGGCAGCAAAACTGGTGAAGGGTCTAGAGCACAAGTCTTAATGAGAATCAGTTGAGGGAACTGGGGTTGTTTAGCCTGGAGAAAAGGAGGCTGAGGGGAGACCTTATTGCTCTCTACAACTACCTGAAAGGAGGTTGTAGCCAGGTGGGTGTTGGTCTCTTCTCCCGAGTAATAAATGATAGGATGAGATGAAACAGCCTCAAGTTGTGCTAGTGGAGGTTTAGATTGGATATTAGGAAAAATTTCTTCACTGAAAGGGTTGTCAAACACTGGAACAGGCTGCCCAGGGAAGCTGTTGAGTCACCATCCCTGGAGGTATTTAAAAGATGTGTAGATGTGGTGCTTAGGGACATGGTTTAGTGGTTGGACTTGTCAATGTTAGGTTAACGGTTGGACTTGATGATCTTAAAGGTCTTTTCCAACCAAAACGATTCTGTGATTCTATAAATATTTGTATAATATCTTTCAGTACTTCACAGACACAGATTATAGCACAAGTTTATCATTTATGACCATTGAATGATCCCCATGGAACTGAAGTCTGTGCAGCATCCATACCTAGACCTGAGACACTCCTTATCCAGTCTTTGGGTCTTCGCAGATGCTAGCCTCATCCTGCTTCGCCTCTCCTGTAGGTCTCTTGGACACAGTCTGTGCAGTAGAGCTTGCCCACAGACCTCAGTCTCCTGCAGCTGCTGACTCCCTTTTGGCTTGTGACTTCTCACACCACTGTTTATTATTTGCCTTGCCATCTAGCCCAACTTAAAGTTCTTTAGCCCTCACACACCAACTCAGAATAGAGACCACACCCACATCTAAGATAATGAGACGTAGGATGTAATAGGAATACAAGATAGGCCAGCGTAATCAAGTGCACGGCTCAGCTGCCATGTGTACAGGCCCTTGTATTCCATTTTCTTTCTGTTTTATCCACATTTGTTCCTCTTGGTAGTCCAATTAACAACATTTATTACTTTTTAGGTCCTTAT
The DNA here is from genome assembly GCF_011004875.1 of Balearica regulorum gibbericeps. Classification (NCBI taxonomy): domain Eukaryota; kingdom Metazoa; phylum Chordata; class Aves; order Gruiformes; family Gruidae; genus Balearica; species Balearica regulorum. The sequence continues at coordinate 25,509,409 of NC_046186.1, forward strand.
ACTTCTATTTGCATTTTTCCTTGAAGAAATATTTTCAATTCTTCATCTTTGGATACTGTAGTTAAATTAAATAAGAAGATATTTTTGGGGTCCTTTTTTGAAGTAGCTGCCAATAAGACTGCCTTTAACAGCAGTAGATTGACTGTTGCTTGCACTGGCCTTTATTTGACATTGGATACTGTCTGAACAGGATTACCTGGCAGGGTGAAAAACAGGTGCAGGATTTTGGTTATCTATATTTTCACAAACACTCTGTGACCCCAGACTTTTTCAAGCTGATACATTCAGTTGCAGAAGAGCAGGTGACACGTGGTGGTGATTTGGAATGGCAGAGACACTGCTTCATTCTGCACTGTATCCTCTTCGAGTTCCCTGGGAATCTCTGCGTGTCTGAAAGGATTTCAAGGCTCAATAGAGAAATAAGAGAGAAACCTCACAAGGAGACCTCCTCTTAGACACTTCAGATAGTTTAGCATTGTGCAAACCTAATTTATGTCATTGCTTTAATTAAAATTAAAATTATAAAGCAGCCACCAGTTAACTTTGGAAGAACATTATAAAGAGAGTAAAAATTTTTGGGAGGCTCATTTCTGCTCTTTGTTACTCCAGCATACTTTTGATATGACTGCTCATTTGCAGTCTACCAGGAGACAGAAAGACAGGCAGACACACGTGCACGTGCGCACACACACACTCTCTGCAAGTAATAACCATTGTGAGAGTATGGGAATTTGTTTCTCTAAAACAGGATTGTGTTTGTTAGGTGTCCAGGAGAAACTGATGCTGTTTTGCTATGCAGGCTGGATAGGGATTGTTATTCAAATAGAATAAAATCCTTAGTTTTAACTAAACCAACTCTCTATGCAAGTAATAGATTTTTGTGCAATAACTAATCCACTCCATGAACTGATGTATAGAAACCTAGAGTCTGATAATTCACACTTATCATTTACCAACAAATAGCAATAAAACACTGCAGTGCTAACAGATGGAAGGGTCATTTGCAGAGCAAGGCAAGGCAAAGCAATTTAAGAAATTTAACCAAACTATATGAAAATGTAAAGCAGAAATCAATTTTTACCTTTTCGCTATGAAGCTGCCAAATATTCAACCTGCTTTCTGACAGTTGACTCTTCAAAAATGCTGACCAGGTATTCTTTAGTCTACAATCTACAGTGTATCCAAACTATGTATAGTACCATTAACTGTATGTTAACCTTCACATGACAGAGGTAAAGGTGGCAAGTAAAGTTTCTGTTAGCATTTTACTCAGTCCTATCATTGTAATAATGCTTATCACTGTATAAGTTCAAGCCAGGTAGATTTTTTTCTTGACACACCTTCCTTGTAAGGTGAGTAAATACCATTATCCTAGTGTCACTGATGAAGTACTTAAGAAGGATTCTGAGTCACTGAAGAGCCAGATTCTGATTTCATCCTTATTTTATTTTTACATTGAAGGACATGTCTTCTTGGTTTACAGTATTAAAAGTTATAATTAGGATCAGGATCTAATCCCTGAGTGACGTGATCAGGGCTTCACAGCAAGTCGATGGTAAAGTTGATTCCCAGTCCTGACTCCTCTTCTGGCATTAATCTTGTGCTTGCTCATATTCAACAACAAACCAGTTTCATTCCACAAATCTCACCGTCTAGCTAGCAAAATGTCTAAGTACAACACCAGTACTTCCCTTTTAGCCACACTCTATAATGAGTACTGGACCCTGAAAATGAAATAATTGGTGATGAGATGCACCTTACAAGAAAATAGGAATTTCCTTCAGATTTAACAAGCCACGGAGTAGCTGCAGTAAACAAAGAAAGAAGTGCAGCTGGCAAATGTGCATTGCTGTGTGGTTTATTACAATGAGGAGGAACAGCATACACAGCTGCTTTGGGCTGTAGTCTTTGTCCATTAAAGCCTTTGGTACCTCAGCGAGTACCCAGTGGCACCACGGTGAATCTGTAGTGCAGTAGTCTGCTTCTCTTCTTCTCTTCAGCATGCAAGGAAACCTTCCTGCCTTGCGCACCTGTGCTCTGAGCAAGCCAAAAGAGGGGCACGCTCAGCATAAAAAAAAAAAAAAAAAAAAAGAGAGAAGAAAAAAGAACCTTCCCTGCAGGTTTTTGCTTGTACTCTTGACATTTACAGAGTAGTGCGTTCTAGTATTTATTCTAATATTAAAAAAGTTCTCCTCCAAAAGAGTCTTGTCATTGCTTGACAGACTTGTGCATCGCCAGTAGATAAGAATACATCTACAGAACTGATTTGAAATACATCTTTGAAATATTTTAATAGCCTATTGATTTTTTCCACATTAACCTATCCTGAAAAAGAGAGTGCGAAAAGTGTGGGGGCTGACTAGAGTCTGCTTGCTATGCAGAATTTAGAAGTAATTCAATGCCTTCAAGTTTCTTGCATTTCTGTTACCCTTTAAGTGTGTCCTCCAAAGTTACCGTGACAGAAAGGTATTTGCATTTATACCCTATTTCAGCTTTTACACCATAGAAACTATCTGATATGTTTTCTTCTTTCTCCCAGCTGGCTTACATTTACATTCCCTGTGTTTCCTGAAATGTACCATTGTGGATCTCTATTTTTCATTATGACAGAGGGAAGGAAGCTGATCTCTCAAAGTCAGACTCTGCGTTTGAGCAAAAAGCTGGCAATTGTCACCCTTCCTCAATTCACCAGGTCTTTGGCATGGTGGCAGAGCAATTCTGAGCACTGCCTCGCAAACATACATTATTTCCCAGTGCCTCATCAGCTGCATCACACACAGAATACAAATTAATGGTAAATGCCAATCAACGCTGGTTTATGGTTCCCCATGCTGCCATTGTTGTTCCTCTGTGCTCTTATTGGATTTTCATGTCCAACTGTATGTTCACCCACATTTTGCCTCATTCCCTTTGCATGAATGAGTAATGAAGGCATTTCTATTTTTGAATCTGGCAGCTGTGCTACGCACTGACTCGTGTGTAAAAGTTCCATGGGAAAAATTGAAGAGTGGCTGTGTAAGTATTTTCTTTTTTCTTCTTTCTTTTTTTTTTCTTTTTTTTAATGATTACAGTTCTATCTGTGCAATATATAACTAGCTTATCCTATGGACAAAAAGTCATTTATTTATGCAGAGGTAATGCACTGAGTTGATTAAGTTTTGCCCCAAATCTATTACCATGAATTATATTTAAATTCTCATCGCTTCTTCCCCCCTCTTCAAGGTAACGAAGTAGAATCTATGAATACATAAAAGAAAGATATTAAAACAGGTTAGTCAGCAATTATTCAGGAAAAAAACTTTCTCAGCTAGCCTTATTCTTTTATAACCTTTCTATGCAACCATTGTTTGTTAAAAGTGATAAAAAGTAGCTGAGCTAAATTTATTTCATTCTGAGAACCATATAAATCTTCTTTCATTATACAGCATGTCTCAAGTAGCAGGCAAGCACATTAAAAAAAAAAAAGTTATTTGCTGATTCCCTTTAATACCATTCTCTTAGATATTTGAGTTTATAGTCAATGGTACTTATCCTGACCCTTGACAGTCTTACTGACACTTATGGCCTCCAGTGGACTGAATGTCAGTGCAAAACATAGATGTCTTATAGCTGTTTTCTAAGCACTGTACATGCACCCTCACTGTAAGTCTGAGCTCTGAGACAACACTTATCTGCAGTTTCACCAATCATAAAAATCTTTATTTTAAAGCAAGTCAGACATCCAATGAGGTAAACATTATTTTATTTGGATTTTGATCAGGGTCTGGATCACATATTCACGAATCACTCACTTTTAAGCTATTGAACTCATGAAATCTGCATGGAAGTCAATAAAAAAGAGGTAAGAAATCCACTTCTGAAGAACTGCTTTACATAGAAGAAGTTGTTTAAGGCTGGAACTTCTGTAGAGAGGGAGAAAACATTTCTTGTAATCAAAGGAACAGTCACAGAGATCCGTTTGTATCCAGTCTAGATTAATCCTGCCTGGACTCCACTGGCAGAAATGCAGATCAGTTGGACAGCGTGTTATGAAACTTTATTGTTTCCTATGAAGAACAAAAGATTCTGTGCAAATCCTTAACCTGCCATTTCTGAAGGTATGAAGGTAGTTCTTCTCAAACCAGTGCTGAGTGTCAGCATAGTGAATTTGAGTTGCATTAAGAATAGAGAGAACTACTGTTCTTATTGAAAACAAGACCTCAAAGGTGACCCCCAGAAATACAATCACTCCAAGAGCAACCAGTTCAAACATCATAAAAACCCAATGCACATTTTCAGTTGCGAAAAATTAAGTTTTTAAGCACCAGGAAAACAGCTTTCCTCAGGAACTGTTCTGGAAAAACTGCAACCAAAGAGATCCTCATTTACAACAACTGTTCAGGATGGAACATATTTAAATTGCCCACACAGCAAATTTGCAGTCCTGGAGCTATACAAAATTATTCAGCCCTTTTAATCTTTAATTCTTTATCTCAAAGGCTTGCCTATTCTATTTTGAAATTATTTTTGCAGCTAAGAAGGAAAGAAGCTTGTTGGGCTGAATCAGTAACTCAGATGATTTTTGCATGTAAATGTTCAACGTATATTTTTCTGATGCATGCTGCCCTAGCCGTTTCCTGGAACTGTGGCTGGAAACAGCCCTTTTATTGCTCATTTCTCACTGCTAAAACTCAATGAAATTCAATTATCACAAAAACAGTCAGTAGGCTTCAGTTTTGCGTGTCCTGTTACTTTTTAAATTTGGAGTGCCTCCCGATTGCTGTCACAGCTATTGCATTGTCTAAATCAATTGCCATGGCATGCTCACTAAATTGAGAAATGTTGTTGAGAATGCATAAGAGGTCTCAAACATCAACAGAACCAGGTACAAACAGGGAGAAAATAAAAGGTAGGGGAATTTTTCATCTGCTACAAAACTTTATTCTTCTGTCTGATTTCCTTTGAGGATTCACCAAGGGACAAATAATACTTTACCCCTTCTGCCTGCATGTTTGTTTCAAAACTTCTTAAGCAGACAAAAGTACTGCTAAAGCAGTGATTCAAAGAGAGATGGTTACAAGTGGAAATTCTGTGGCTTTAGGCCTGCAATTTCTTTTTCAAACTCAAATATTGTGCTTTTTTTTTCCTTGAGTATATTTACAGAGAGATGTGCTCAAGGCCAGATTGTTTCTTGCATATTCAGGTGTTTATGGAAAAGCAAAAACTACAAGAGATTGGCCACGTGCTCAGGGACTATTTCCACGCTATTAAAGGGTTGGGATAGCTGGGCAAAAAGCTCCATTCTTTCAATATAACTTTATCTAAAGGTGGAGTAAAACATTTCACTTCACCGAAGACATTGCTCTTCAGCCTAGCAGCCATGGAAGTGCTCTCTGTTCCTTTATGTGAGCAAGCCCAAAGAGGGCACAAACTGCCTGGCCAAAATCACAAGTTGTTGTTGCGATTTATCAACTTTAAGAGCATGTAAGGGATTCCAAGAAGCCTGGGACATTTGAAACTAGAATTCAGTTTACACAGTTACACATATGACTTCGACTCAGTCACACAGTGGAAAATGTACACAGATGGAATTAAGAGAATTTGTTAAAACCTACCAAAGATGGCGAACTTGTGTATCTTGGAGAGAAATGACCTAGGCTTCTTCTGTACAGCAGAGAGGAAAACAAACACAATTGCTCTCATCTAAGAATATAAATCCAGTGTAAATCAGATTAATTGAACCCAAAGAAGGCTCATTTCTCTCCAGTGGCTGTAAAGGGCAACTCTTCAACTAGCTCAGAAAAAAAATAAAGATGCAATGGCCATGCAGACCGGACCAAAAAAAAAAAAAAAAAAAAAGACATCCTCCCCCTTGCCAATAAACAAAAAAGCAACAACAGTGAATTGCCTAACTGAAATCTTGTTAAATTGGAATTTAATTGAAATATTTCACAAGATTTCAAGATTATTGACTGTTCATCTATATCCTTCATGCTTGTCTGAAAAATCATAAGTTTGGGTTTTGAGGTTTTAACATCACATATAAATATATAGATTGCAGGTGAATTTGTTCCTGTTAAAACTGAGTCCATATTGCACTTTATTCTCTATAAGCAAATCCACAGCCCTGTCTCTGAAGAGCAACAGGCCTCCCTCATACCCTTACATCTATGAATTCCTGAGGTTTAACTAATGCTTTTCTTTGAAAAACTCCAGCTCCACCATGAGTTAGAGAAAGGATGCGGCTAGGAGGTGTAAGAGTGAAGAGGTGGTTATGTCAGGCAGAAGCCTTTTGTCTTCTATACATTTGGTCATCTAGGTCCCCCCAAAGAAGACTCATCACTCTTACTCAGTATGATTTTACCAGTTTTGCCTTTCTGTATCTCATAGATTCATTTACCTGAGCATGTTCCCTTCCTGACATTTTCAGAGTTTAGCAGGATTTTCAATGCAGTTGCAGCTGTGGGCTGCTGCAGGCAGGATGCAAGTAAGGGCGAGGATACCTTGTCCCTTATATTGTCAGTCTTTAGGGCTGTTGGCTTTAGGAGGATCTTGCCTGATTTAAATTCAGAGGGACATGAGTAGGACTTGAAGAGGGTAGATAGGGACAGGTATTTTAGATTGAGGGAGTAAGAAAGGAAGCTGGGACTGGCAACTGAGGTGGAGGGAGGAGTGTCCAAAAGAGTGGAGATATGGATCCCAGTTTGTAGGTGTGAAGCTGAGGCAGAGATTGACTGAGAAGTTGGAGTGGAAAGGTTGGAGTAGGAATCAGAGAGAATGACTGTTGATGTGTGGAAATAAAAAAAGCAGCAGATGGAAATAAGATGAGGTAAGACGTCCTTTATGAAGGAAAAGAGACTTAAAATGGCTACATGAGGAGAACAGGTGCCGGGCGTCAAGGAGGACAAGTGACATGAGGAGTATCAGAGGCAAAATGGCTTACACTGCAAGAAAATTGAAAGGAAACTCTTGCTGACAAGACCATATTCCTCTGTCATAGTATGAAGCTTGCAATAGTCAAGTCTCACCTTTCCTCTTGTATCAGAACTTTAAATTTCCCCTTATTTTCTAGTTACGGTCTAAGAAGTCTGCTATAATTCCCTGAGTTTGAAGAAGTGTCTCTGCAATAGATTTAATAATCCTAACGATGCTGGTGAGTTGATATATGATCACACATAGGACATGGCACACACAAAAATCTTAAAAGACCTTTATTTTGGTTGCAAAGTCAACTGCTCAGATTTTAGGAAATGTCAGGATTGAGATTGCCTGAGAAACTCTCTCATTATTTTCAATTGACAAGGCAGTCTGGCCTTGATTACTAGTGATTTCTTCTGTAAGGTTCCTGCATAATATAGCATGCTGAGTAGATTTGCTCTGATATGGGTTAAGGTCATTCAAGGAAAGACGATTGTTTTCTCTAGGATTCCTTCTTCAGAAGATGAAATATTAGAATGTGGTAATTTGTAAATTACACAAATGGTAGGAGGAAAAGCAAGAAGTTAGGCCTCAATTAAAGCAAATTAATTCTTCCAGGACAACTGGACTTGATCCCTGATTCTGAGGGACAGATTTCCTGACTAAGTCTGGAAAATTCACGTAAACCAAAATTAGTCCTAGACCTTACTAACCATGATTTTCTGATATTGAGTACTCAATATTAGTTAAAGGTTTTACTCTTAATACTTTTGTGTTTGTCTTCTCAGTTGCTAAAATATTGATAGCCTCAAACCTCACATGGCAGACATTAGAAAATCATTCACAGAATAATTCACTCTCACAAACTATAACAGTAATTGCCCTTGAAAAGACCAAGAGGAAAATAAGCGTGTCTTAAGAAAAGGGTTTGAATCATGAGTGGCAAATAGAGTGTGGGTTGTAAAACACACGATGAAGAGAAAATATAAGATTGAATAGCCATCATTAAGCAGCATTTGTTTCAGAGAACTGAAAAATGTTGTATTAAAAATACAATTTGTGAAATATTAATTAGTAATAAAAGAGGCTGATTTAAGGCTACACTGGAATTTCTTAACTTTTCCAAACTTGCAACCTTAGTGAACTTTTAGCCTTGTTGTGTGTTCTTTGGAAACTTGGTATTTTTAATTTTTAAAATATAAATTTTAAATTAGATGAAATAATTTAGTGATGTATCCTATCTAATTTTTTTTTACCTTCTTGTGCCAAAATAACTTTTAATTTTGTAAAGAATAAAACAGCCAAAGCAGTTATTGTGTTCCCAGGTGGGATTAATCCAATATCGGTGAATTAATTTTCTTTTTCAGTAAAATAGCTCAAGTATAGCCCTGAACCAATGTAGCTCTTCTGCTTTTTTATTTGTGCTCAGCGCATTCATTTCTAGATTTCATTGTGCTGTACAATACAGAAACACACTGAGCACATAAATTCTGATTCTTAGACACTTTCTAGGAAAATGGGGAAAATAGCGTATTTCTAATTCTCTTTTATGCCAGGCTCAAGAGTCTCTAGGCTTGTGTTAACAGTAGCCATGTCTCTATCCTCACTAACCCTTATAGTGGGGTGGCCAAGTGAGGTGCGGGAGCTGGTGGGGAGAGTTGGATCAGAAATCAGCAAGAAATCTCAGGTAGGGAAGCTGCACCTCCCTGCTTCATCTCTATAGTGAGGCAAAAGAGTCTTTGGGGTACAATCTGCCTGCTGGTGCTAGTGCAATCCTGGTACACTGGTAAGGTGAGTGAAAAACCCACTGATTCTAGATACTAGGAAGAGAATTTACTCTGACTGCTTAGGTTGTTAGCAGCAGTTTTTAAAACCAGTGGTAAGCCCTGGGGTTGGGAATGAACTCTAAGCTATTTCTGTGAATACTTGTAAATAACCTTAGTGGGTGTCCATGTAATGCCTTGTGTAATCAACTGTGAAGAAGTCTCAAGTTTTGTCTTCCAGTCCTTCTGGCTTTACAGAGGTTCAGGTCTGGAGCAGTGCATATAAACCTTCTCAGCAATCACACAGGGTGACAGATTTTCCCTGAGAGGCAGGTGGTGTAATGAGCGTCACTAGTCTATCATCTCCCAGAGGGCCAAAAGGATAGAGATTCAGCAAAAATGTGCACTCTAGAACTTGCGGAGTTTAAAAAGATAGACACCCTATTTTTTGAGAAGTTAGATGTGTAAAGCTTATAGGCATGACTCTTATTAAAGCTTATTTCAATATCGATCTCTCTATCAACTTTCAATCTAAGCCTAAATGCTGGTACTTTCTGCTACCTTCCCTTCCCTCTCCCGTTACCCTGGTGCTGTGTCTGCTCCACATCCCCTGCCAGAGATGGAGCTGTGACACTGCAAGCCCCTCCTTGTACCTGCATGTAGCTCTGGTTCGTACCAGTTGCACGTGATTTTCACAAAGTCAGAAGGAAAAGGACAAGGCTCAGAGTGATAGATGTGAAGGTTGTGAAGAAACAGAATTCCTTTAATGAACTGCAAGTCTTTACGGGCCAATTTCTCAAATAGGCTTGTGCACTGTTGCATGTACTGGTTGGAAAATGTGTCCTAATTCATTTTTTTTCTGTGCCTGTTAGTGACTGCTTGTAATTAAAAGGGGAATAACTCACAGAGGTAGTCTTCTGGTGTGTACATATATGCATTCCTGTTTGAATCACTATGCACAAGACCTGGCAACTAAAAGTGCCTGGAAGCCTAAGATGTCACGTCATGTTTGTTTTGTTAAGTGTAGTAAAAATGGTGGCAGACTTGGAAAGCAAAGGTTGTCGAGTGCTCAAAGTGAGCACCTTATTTTGTGAGGACATTTCCTATTTCTTTAAAACCCTATGAATATTCAAAGTTGAGAGATTACTGCTGTAAAAAGATTCGATGTTTGTTAGTATTCTGACTAAGGGAAGATGTCTTTTATGAGGGCTTGTGTCTTTTTGATGATTTTACATCTTCAGCTGCTGGAACCTAAATAGTAAAGTAGGTATATTGGGAGAGCATGCCATTAGTATTGCCAGGGGTCTGCACAGTGGCAGCAGCTGCAGAAAAAACCTGTCTTGAATCCACATCATATCAGCATCCAGTCCTGGGTAACAATGCGAATACAGCACTTTCTTAACATCTGCACGTGGTCAAGAGCTTGTGACCTTTATTTCCAGACACAGATCTAGCCTCTACTATCCCTGCTTGAGATTAAATCATTTTTTGTTTACTCCATATGTTCAAAGACTAAAGCTCTACTCTTTAAATAGTACAGTTACAGTCATCGCTTTGCTAGCAGGTGCAAGAAGCACTGGGTCATTATTCTGAACATATCCTCCTGCACCTGCTTTGGGGCATACAGCAGTCCTGGCTGCCCCTTACACAGCTGTGCAAAGGATATAGCACAAACTAGGCTATAGGATCCTTCTCAGTACTGGAGTTCGTACGCCTTAGTGAGAATGTACAGGTATAAGAAACGAATTTCACCACAAATGCACTGAATCTAAATAGGTCAGATACACTTAAATATTCCACAAATAATTGCTGTCATAAAAGTCTGCATCTGCTATGCTACTGTATTTCTACTCTTTTACTTGGATTACAGGGAAAGACAAAGGAAAAAAAAATTAAGCAGTTTTATGTAGGTTTTTTTAAACTTTGAAAACAACCCCCAGAATGACCTCATCCAAGTAGCAGATTAATAATAAAGTTACTTATTTGGGTTAGCATGACTGTTTCTTCTACAGTTCAGCAAGCTGACAGCTGCATAATATGCAGAGGGGCCCTCCCTTATTTAGGAGTTTCCAGTGTTAATGGCTAGCTACAGTAACTGAGATGTAAATGACCCTGAATGATTACCAGTAGGGTTTTGGAGAGCCCTGGGCAAAGGAGCTCTTACCAGATGAGTTAACTTCTAGCATTTACAGGCATGTGGCAGCTTGGGGAAAGTCGAGTCCTTTTATCTGGCACACTGGAGGGCAGCTGAAAGGAATCAGACCTCCTTTGTACAACTGTAAGTGCCCTGTTGTGCAACGCCAATGTACTGAAAGGAAGAGAGCAAGAAAGGGCTAAGAAACACTGCAGAGAGTCTCCATTGTTAACCACTTGTCCATCCAATGTTTTGAAAGGGCATCTACGTAGGGGAACTATATACACTACTCAGCCTCGAGGATTACATCACCCCACACTGCTTTCCTTTGTGTCCCAGCTGTATTTCTCACCTTCACGGCAATTCAGATCCTATTAGAAGGTGTATTTTGAACATTATTGCCCTCAGTCAGTGAGTGTCTGCCTTGCTACTTGCTGGACAGCTTCAAAATGCATGTGTCAGTACTTACAATGGCATTTTTTTCTAGTAAATTGTCCTATACAAAGTGTTCTCACGCATCTAAATTACATATGCTTGTAAGGTACTCTTGGAAGGGATTAATTTTATGAATGGAGGATAATGGCATTTAACTTGTGTGTTATCCCAAGGGTCTCTAATGTAACAAGGAAACTGCTGATTGATGTAACTTGTCCTGAAGCAAAACAACTCAGTTATGTAGGTGTTGTCTAGAGCTCAGCAAAATCACAAGAGATCCTAACGCTGCATATTTTGGCTTCAGTTCACAAGCAGTAAGCCTTTCTTTTTTTTTTTTTTTGGCATGAAAAGTGCAAAAAAATCTATTTGATGCTTTTTATAGTATACTTTTCTTGAAACTTATGGTAGATACATGTCTCTTGTAGTTTATATGTTGTCTAGTGACAACTGAATATGCATCTATTTAGTCAGGAGGTCAAGTATCCTTCCTCTATCTACCTAATACGGGTAATAATCAGTGAGACTGCTAACACCTCCAAAAGTTACCAGTGTTTTCTCTATGAAAGGGTCATCCAGAAGTGCTAATTTAGGTGTAAATTAAAATTTCTGAATAAGAAGTAAGCATATGTGTTGCTTTTGGACCATTTGAAAGAGGTAAATAGAGAGAGATGTGTGTGTCTCATTCCCGATGCGAAGATGTAAAGATCTGTCTTTGTGACCGGTCCTGTGCTATCATCTGTCTGTTGCCATCCCAGCCAACACAGCGGCCTTCCGATGGCTGCTTCCTCCATGGTGTCAGGTACCTAGCCACTCAGTTTGTCACCCTGTATTTGTAAAAAGTAGATGAAATCTTTTTTTTATCCCAATTCTTTCTTTGATTTGTCTACTCCATGATCTACCAATAGATGCCTCAGTATATGCTTCTCCCTCGGTGTCCCCCTCCGTGAAGCTAATAAAAACTGAGGACTCTATTGCGGACTCTGCAAGGAAGAAGTCTGCTGCAAGACCTCATGCATGGTCAGAGAAACATTAAATGAGCAATGCATCCCTTGAATTCTCAGCACCTCATTATGGCAGAGATTCCTGTACCTTCAGTTCTGCTTTTTGAATTCCCTTGTTTCAGCCCCAGGCTCCAGAGAGTGCTGGCAAAGCTAATGAAAAGAAGGGCAGAGGGATGTATGCTAAAGCATAGTAACACTCTATTCTACAATTCTTTATAGACTACCCTGCAGCACGAGGGAAGCTAAGCAAGGACTAAAGCACCAAGTGATAGGAAAGTAAACTATAATAGGAATAGGTTTCTGATAACCACAGTTTCAGGTAAGAAATCACTGCAGTATACAGAATGGTCAATAACAGACAAACTTCTGTGCTTAAGAAAATTGCAACCAGCAGTTGTACAATGTTTAGATAGCTTCTGAAAATCAAAGAATAGTATTTATTTATTCAGGATATAGTATCTAGTCCTTAACTGTTAGGCTAGTCAGTGCGTCTCTGCTGCTGCTAAAACTGTGTTGGCTTTAGTTTCTGTTTTTCCTTTCCTAGAGTCACTAGTACCAGTGAGCTGGCATGCTAGTCAAACTGCCTCCATGCCTAAACTGAAAGACAATTCCTTTGGGGTACCTTGCTGAATCTTTAAAGTTTAATTGACAGCTCCTCTTGCTGTAACATGTCTTTAGTTGCTAAACTGTGTGTGTTTCCTTGATCCATTTGGTTCTCAGACCTGACTCCCAACAGCCAATAAACCATGAAAAACAGAAAAAAACCCCAAAGGTTACAAATTCCTCATACTAGAGGGAGACAGACTCAATTAGATTGCACCTGCAGTCTGATCCTAGTGTTGCAACCAGTTTAATCTATTTTCTTCTTTTACAAAATCTTAGAGGAGTGAACAAATAGAAGTTTTGCTATCAACTAGTTAGTAATTCCCAATGAAAAACAATCTAATCAGTTTAATCTCTTTATCTTTCTTTATCAATTCTGGGTAAATTAAAAGTTCCTGAGTGCTTTTGCTGGTAGAAATTATTTCCAAATATAATTCAGCTCTTGACAATGAAAAGTCATAACTCAGCTGTGTCAATAATGAATGGTAGATCAGCAAAATAATAGGCTACCACTACAGTGTCTTGATTACCTAGGCATACAAATCTTTCTTTTTCAAATATCTTGCTTAATTTTTGAAATTTTTATTTCTGGATATTTGTGGAAGAAAACCCTGGTGAATTAAAAGTTAGAAAAAAAAAAAAAAAAAAACCCAGAGAAAAAATCATAAGACTAGAAGAAATGAATTAATAACAAAACCAAGTTAATTTTTATTTCGTGTTCCTTCATCTACTTTTCTAGATCCAGGTACCTGCATATCTAACAACAGCAGAGAAAATACAATGTTATGGACTGGTACAGTTACTACTGTAGTTGAAATATATACCTTCGGACCTGGAAGTCTTCATTCTAGTGACTAGTACATGCTAAATAGAGTATTGTTACATTTTCTCTGGCTTGTTATCCCCATTTTTTTAGCTAGAGATGCTAACAACTGTTACGTTTTCATTGTTTAAACAGGCTCAAAGAAGTGTATTTTCTCCTGTTAATAATATACAAGAAACCACACTGCAGACATTTTGGTACAGGCTGACCATCACTTCGGTGTTCATTGGGGCTTTAGCATAGAGGGACTCTGATCTGTGACTGGAGCTTCTAGGCACTCTTGTGAAGAGGAAATTCAGATGGTAACTGCTCAGCGATAATAATTTGGGACTGAAGAATGACCTGGTTTATCAAGCAAGGAAGTCTCACTGCAGAACCAGATTAAACAGGCTGGAAGCAGGAATGCCAGAGGGGGAACAAATCTGTACAAGGGAGCATAAACTCCCTTGCAGGTAGGGTGGGAAATCAGTGCTGGTTATCATGATGTCATTGGTGCTGGTGCAAGTGTGTGTAAGGAATTGGCTCGTGGCGCATCTTTGCAGCCTGCCTGTAGAACCACGTATGACGGTCGAGCTCTGCCCAATGCATTGATTGTTAAATTTCTTTATACTCAAGCACAAACGTGTGCTTAGTTTACCTCAAGGGGTACAACAAAAGTTCCCCAATCATTTGATATCAGAACTGGGATTGCTGCACACTGGCAACCAGACTGGAATTGGAGGGTACACCCAACATGGTGCCACCACAAGAGGTAAGAGATCCTTGCTTAAAAAACTCACTTGCCCATGGCCCTCTCCCCTACCGTGTCTCCTGGCTGGCCATCACATCAGCAGTGAACAGACCCTATGTTACTTTAGTTTCTGTTTGCAATGTAAAGATCAGGGAGGAAATTAAGGGGATGAATGATATTTTGTGAACTGAATTCTGGTAAGTTTTGTGTTCTGATCTCTGAGGATGTTTGAGCCTGCTGAAAGCTCTGATCACTCTCCAGAGTAACTTCTATGAGTTATGAAGAGTCCTTTGTGGGCCCAGGCTAATAGGAAAATGGCTTTTGTTTAGCCAAATGAGCCTAGGCTCTGAAAACATTTTGCTTTGAGAGGATAAATTTGAAGCTCTGTCTTCTCGAGGATGCCCAAACTTCTTCTATCCCTTTGCCATGAATAGACCTTAGCTTTGTATTCCCTCACTGAAAACAAATTTGGAAAGCAGGTCAAGGTTCCTCCTGTCTGAATCTGAAAGGCCTGTTAGGTTTCATGTGCCACAATTACGGTGCATGACCACATATGGACCAACCTGGCCACCAGTGGAATGGCTGTATCTATGCCAAACCAGAACGGCAATTTCCATTTGAGGGAACCTTTGACTTGAATAAGTTAACTTAACCTTTACCATTGCCTAGAAGACAATAAACTGAAGCAAATGGATGCTTGTTTTGTAGGACAAGGAGATGAACAATCACTGGCAGAAATCCATTATAGCTAGCTTACAGAATAATAATACAAAAATGGAAGAACAAATTGAAAAGATGAAATCAGGTGAAAATAAAAGTAAGGGTCCTTCTAAAACTTCAGCTGCAGCCTCTAAATTTCTGTACTCAAGCTTAGCATCCAGTTCTACTACACCAGTCCTACCCCCCATGTCCTGATTGTCCTGAAGATCTCTTGGACACTTGGAAGCCCCAAAATGCAATTCCTCCACCTGTAGCCCAACTGGCAATTCCAGTTCAAAACCTAGCTGAGGCAGATATCCTCTTTGGAGGCCTGCCAGGAGGACACACTCCATCTACTGTGTGCCTTGGCTAACAAAGGACACAAAGGATCCCAAAAGAAATTGCGATTCTGTAAGCAAGACATTGAGTATCTGTGTCATACAACTTCAGAAGGGAAATGCCAAGCGACTCCAGAATTTCTGCTGTTTTGTCAATTCAATCCAAACCTCACCCTCCTTACGGACAGCTCTTTCATGAGGCAAACTAGTTGCAGGATGTGTTGTTTGCTCCCAATTCAAATGTTTTCCTTCTCTACAGTTTCAAATGCACAACATGCTGAACTTGTTTTTCCCTCGCATTGGGAAAAAGTGTAAATGTCAATACTGATTCATGGTATGCATTTATTGTTTGTCATTCTACAAGTCAGATCTGGAAACACTGAGGATTTATTACTTCCTCTGGAGCTTGCTTTTCTCATGGACCCCTCATCTTGGAGTTACTACATGCTATTATGCTCGCTACTACTATCTCTGTGATGCATTGTTCTTCTCACACAGGTGCATTAGATGAAGTAAACCTTGGCAATGCATATGCTGATGCTGCTGCCAAGCAAGTTGCCCTTGAGAGTTCTCCAGCAACATTTTTTAATATTGCAGCTCTTAACCCTGACCTCTCTGTTTCTATTGCATTTCTGAACAAATTGTAAGAGCTCGCTTCAGAAGGAAAGAGCTTGTGGTTTCACTCTGGCTGTGCGTTACGCTTGGATCATATGTGGAGATCTCATGATGGCAGACCCATAGCTCTCCTCTTTTTGATTCCTACGCTTGCATGTGCAGCCCACTTGATTGGCCACTCGTGCAAAAGGGGGGTTCCATTCTGCAGTGTCTTCACAGATCCAAGATTTGCTTGCTGTGTCAACTGATGTGCTGTGCCATGACCTGAAACCTGGAGACTGGGTCCTGTTAAAGGACTTCACATGAAACATGTTCTGTCACCACATTGGGCTGGTCCACTCCAAGTGCTTCTAACGAACCACACAGTGGTGAAGGTTGCAAAACAGAGTGCCTGGATCCATGTGTCCCATTGTTGTAGGATGATGTCACCCAAAGACCTCTGGGATTCTCTGGAACAACCAAGTCAGGTAAGGTCAGAAGCCGAACCACTGCTGAAGGGGTATCTCATCCTGACAAAAGACGTCTCCATCAAAGAAGAGCAACAGAGCTGGAGAACTCTATGACAAGAACTGAGGTTACAGGTTACAGTGCTGGTACGCTCTCCCCAGAATTACTGCAAACATTAGCAGTACCAAGGTACAATCTGAGACTGAGAAAGCTGAAAGTGAAGTCTGAGACAATGTAGCTTGGAACAGTTGCCTGCAGAGGCAAGTCAAACAATACTTGTGTGACTGTGTGTATACACCCACACATATGTATATATATATGGACCCTCTAGATCAAGAGGACTTGTGTTGTACTATACTGCTTGTTATATTACTAATAGGAAGCATTTTGGTTCAGGTTTTAGAATCTATAACTCCTGTTAGACGAAATAGAGAGATGACAAGTTTAAAAGTTTTATGCATTTTTTCTGCTGATTACTATAGCAAAGACTGGCTGGGAAAAAAATCACTTGTTAAATTATCCCAAGTCTGGGCAAATTCCACTAACCTTACAAACTGTTGGCTGTGTACTTATCTACCCTCCCAGGGAGCATTGGCATTGCCTCTGTTTGCTTTCCTGCTGAGGACTCCCACTAAAGCTTCTTGGAATTGTAACTCGAGAAATCAATGGGCAGGGTTCACGTGAAGCCCTGAACCACTGACTGCTGGACACTTCCTGTATGTCCTAGTGGACTAAATGCATCACTTTTTGCATGAATTTTGAAGAAGGAGAAGACCTAGGAAAAGTTTATGGGTGTGAGACAGCATTCAGTTGCATATGGAATCCTGTGTGCATAGATTTTACCATCGAAGGAGGGAGATTCAGGTGGAAGAATACATATGATTATTCACTGGAGTGTAATACTACTAATTGTGTAATTGGCATTCCTTATGATTGATTGCATGCCCCCGTACCAGCATTATTATCTGCTGAAAGACATTATGTATTTCCCTGGGTTTGTAAATCATACAGGATTATACTGCATATGTGCAAAGACCTGCCACTAAAGAGCACAGGAACCTGCACCCTGGGATGGCTACTCACACATGCTGATGTACACTATCCTCTCTCTGCGGAGTTGGCTCACAACTTACTAAGGAGCACTTAACCTTTTAGTGTGTCAAGACCCGGGTGGAAGGTATTCGGAGCTCTATTTCCAACTCAACATAACCGAGCTTGAGGCTGCCATCATAAACATATCCCAGACTATAGAGTCCATGAGCAACACCACAATAAATGCAGTTTTGGCCTTACAAGAAGTAGTATCAGGAATATGGAAAGTAGCACTCCAGAATCAATTGGCATTAGTTGTGGTGTTGGCCTCATCAGATGATGTGTGCATACTGATAAATGCCACCTGCTGTACTTATAGTGATTGATCTGGCCATATAGCCACTGACATTTCTGCTATAAGGAAAAAATTTGCAAGTCCTCCACAAAGTAGAGGAATGGGAATGAAAAGGGGGCTGGTGAGCATGGTTGCCAGACACTGGAGGATGGTTCGGGAATATTTTTAGGTTGATCTTGAAGTGCACCATTATTCTATTACTAATCATTATAATAGTTTATGTGCTGGTGCAATTGATTCTATGTTCCCTGAAAATGGACTGTAAACAAATGAAGAAGGGAACAAAAGGAATAACCCAAAGTGAGGCAAACCAGTATTTTTGTAAATGTAAATAGATATAGAAGCATAAGGAGGAATTTGAAAGAATTGCAATAACGAATGTGTGTGAGTGATAACTACTCATAAAAGGGAGGAATGAAGGGGAAATTCAAACAGTAACTGCTCAGTGATAATAATTTGGGACTGAAGAACTACCCAGTTCAGCAGGCAAGAAGGTCTGACTGCAGAACCAGGTTACACTGGCTGGAAGTGGTAGTGCTGGAGGGGAAACAATTCCCTTAATAAATTCATAAATTCCCTTGTGGATAGGAAGTAAATAGAGCATAAATTCCCTTGTGGATAGGATGAGAAATGCCATAGTATTAACTTGTACCAGTATGATTGGTGCTGGTGCAAATGTACATAAGGAATTGGCTCGTGCCACATCTTTGCAGCCTTCCAGTTGAAACATGTATGGCAGTGGGGCTCTGCCGAATGCATTGCTCATTAAATCTCTTTATATTCAAGCATGAACATGTGTTTAATTTGCCTCAAGGGGTGTGACAAAAAAAATCCCTGGCATTTGCAATAAAAATAAAAAACAAAACAAAACAAAACACCTCTATTATATATTGCTGATTGACCTGGAAATGATTCTTTGATAAGCTTTAGAGAGCTCCTTCCTCTGAATGATGAAGTACTATCAATATCAAACTCTCCAAGACTAAGCTGATGTTGTCATAGGGCTGAGCACCAGCAATACTTCTGGGGCCAAATTTCTAGATATCGCACTCAAAGCTGTAATGAGTATGGAAAGTTGTGATGAGAATGGTTTATTGAAAGGCTACAATAAAAGTCTGTTCCCAGGCCTTACACAACCTGTCCACTGCACATCCTCAAGCTGTCTTGATAATTCTTTATCTGCTCTCATTGCTCTGAGTTTATCTTATTCCATATGGCAGAAAAGAAAGTCTGTGTAGTCTTTGTAAGTCCTTAACACCACGCAGTCTCACTGCTTTGGCATATGCAAGGTGCCATGTTCTGTCAGTTTTCTGAGGTGCACCCCCAAAAGAGTGATCGCTGAGAGGAAATCTTCCTGCACCACAGAAATATCACAGGCCAGGCTCTCAATCTCAGAATCTGAGTCTTCCCGATAACGGTAAATGGAGAGTCTTCTGTGTGGACTGTCATGACTAAAGTGGCTGTACCCCTTTTCTACATCCTCCTCCAGTCTGTCTCATTGACTTTCAGGTATTTTATCCCATTTCCTTCCTCATGGAGCCTGTGCTCCATCAGTGCTGCTAAAAATCAAGTCTGGGACTATTAACCCAAATGTACCTAATAACAAGCTGCATGTGTGCCTCAAGGCGGCACTTCGAACAGCCTTCCATCCTCAACACACTTGTATGCCCCATTGTCCTTTACAGCTCACACCTACCCACAGATTTTACCTGTTTCATCACAATCCTATGCTTCTCATATTTTTATCCCAACAGTTATAAAGTTTGTTCTGTCCACCACCACTTTTCTGAACAGCTATAAAGATTGCTGGCATCTACTGTGCAAGAACATACAGTTACAGAAACCTCAAACAGAAAGGGCACGTATCAGGATTCAAAATATTCCCATGCTGCATAAATCTGCTGCCCATGCTGTTGTCTTCCTTCAACTCCCCACTCTTTTCTTCTCATCCCCAGAGTGCAGTCCATGCAGGTATTGCCTTACTGATCAGCCACTTACTCGTGAACCTGGTCAGAGCACAGCTCTCAGAACCACATAAAAAGTTCATAGCAAATATGCTTGCTCTCTTCTTTTGCCCTGCTCGCATTGCTAGGCTCAAGCTGCTTTCATAAACTTTCTAGACAAGCACAGAGGGGACATCATATGTGAACTAAAAAAAAGCTAAAAAGACAGAGAAAAGGGCTCCATAGCTAGGAATTAGTTCTGCAGGCAGTTGGTCATGATTTAACCTCTCTTTCTCTTTCCTGAGAGACTATTCCCATTGCTCTCTCTAAAAATGGCAGACAGGTTATTTTCCAGAATCCATTTCAATGTTCTCAATCCCAGGTCCAAAGAACCCTTAGATTCCCCATTGCATAAATTGCAGTAATTCTGAAGAGAGCAGCTCTTGTCTGTGTCAATAGCCATTCTTCCAAACAAATGCTTCGAAGACAAAAGAGACAGTATAATCTTCAGAAGTGTTCTTGATCCTGTAGAGTCTGGGAGCATCTTCTTTTCTGCCTTGAATAGCTAGAGTTCAAAGGATCTGCAGATGATTCATTCACTGTGTTCAATACACGTATTTGAGAAAAAAAACTGAGTTGGACTACCTCCAAATTAGGCTCTGCAACAGGTCCAGCCTTCAGAAAGGAGTAGCCTTTGATGCTAGCTCTCTGTGGGCAATTCCATCTAGAACTGCCTAAATTCCTGGTCAGACAGTCCACTAATTTGATTTAGAGCTCACATTGGAAGGATTTTTCTTTTTGATTGGGTTCTGTATTTTTCAGAACAGTTTCTGGTCTCAGAAGCACAACTACTATAGGGGCCTTTAACAAATGCAGAAAACCTTCTTAGATTTCTCCTCTCTTTTTTTGTTTTTGTTTGTTTGTTTGTTTTGTTTTTTTGTTTTTCTTTTTGTTTGTTTGTTTGTTTGTTTGTTTGTTGGGGTATTCCAGGATGAGCCAGGAGACAGGTGCTTTGCAGTATCTTGTGTGACATCTGGAATGTTAGATGGAATTAATGTCAGGGGAGTACTGCTTGGGGGTTGCTTTCTATTTTTGCCCATAGCTTTAATGTATTATAAGAAAAAGAAATTGTACTGGAAAGAGACAAGGTATCATGTTTGTTTACTCAAATGCAAGTCCAGATGGGGAGGTCTTCCCGATGTCTTGAACTGTATCTGTTACCTCCAACTGGATATTCAGTAGCCCAGGCATGCTAAGTTAGTAAATGGTTCTATATAACTATGTATGCACAACTGAGCTGAGCCTGTAATATTAATAATTTATAAATACAAATGTGCCAATACTTTATAGATTATTTAAAAACATGTGTTTTAGCCATAATTTTAGTAATGGGTTATTCTGTTTATATAGTAAAAAGAGAAATCCCTACTTTCTATCCATGTCATGCACACTGACAACTACGTACACATACTAATAATTTTCTCCCATTTTTATCTTCCAGCTCTCATCTTCAATGACTGCAGAAAAGTTCTGAGGCCTCAATGTGAATGAAGCTCATATAAGGTAAAGAATATTTTGCCAGTGTTACACTGGCTCCTGGGATGACAGTAATATTATTCTTCTCTCAGAATTATAGTGTATTCATTGTAGACTGTATCAGAATGGGAATGTCATGAAAAAAATATCACTATCCAACTTCAGCATGCCAGCAACAATTCCTAGTCTGGACAAAGGTTAGAAGTTGACGCAATGGTCAGAATCCTCAGATTTCGTATAATTTTTGAGATGTCTCTTCTGGTGATTTATATATCCAGACTGATTCTTTGACACAGGTTTTTAATTTTATCACTTTATAATAGTTCTGATATCCATAGTTGAAGAGAAATCTTAAATCAAGTTATTACTCAATGTTTTTAATTAATTTGCTGGTTCTACCTTTCTGGAATAAGTGCCTTTATTGAAGACATAGTGCTTGCAAGAATACAATTTAATCCATGTGCTCATCTCCAGAGTGAGAATCACAGGAGTGAAAGCTCATCCTTCTTAATGGCTGCTCTCTATTTAGTTCTTCATAGTGGTTAGTATTTAAACAATTTGAAATGCCTTCACATCCAAGGCAAGAACCATGGTCTAGAGCTTGCAGTCATGATGCAAGTTCTGACAGTGACTTGCTTCATGACCTCACACAAGTCACTCTGGTTATGGCAGCAGGAGCAGCAGTGTTTCCCAGGCTCTGTACCTGCATGTGTTCACTAATTATTTTCTGGGTAAAAAACTGGGAAAAGATTTAGATGTTTACATCCCTCTCATGCAGTCTCCTCTATCCCACACCTCTCTTCCACACGGTGCTGGTGTCCATTGAAAGGAACTTTTGTTAGTCCAGATAAAATCAAGGTTGACCCTGGCCTTGTCCCAACTGTGGACATAATACCAATATGCCATAAAGTGCTGTCAATCACACTTTGTTCAAGTGCAGCATTAAACTGGAATCAAATCTCTCATCTGTAAAATGGTAATGATCTACATTGTCAGGATAACATGTGCTTGTCACAATTCAGGTTTTCTCCTTGTGTGTGTACAGCTATATACAGCATAGGACCATCAGTAAGTTTTACTAATTTGATATTAATTCCATTTTGATATTAATATCACTTATTTAAGGATATTAAGATTTTTTTGACATTTGATTCAAAAGAATACGTTAAAACTTATGCATTTTTCTCAAAAACATCTCTATTATAAACAAAAAATTGCCAACTCAAACTCATTTAAAGAGGAAATTCCAGATTATGACTTTTTTCATCTCTCGAAGAAAGAAGATATTTTGCTCTTTTTTTTTTTTTTTTTTTTTTCCCTTGTGAGCCTCTTAATAATTACACAGCATGAAGGTAAGAAAAATAGTTTTAAATAACTAAAAGCTATTCTTCCATTTATATTATCCCGCCTTTTTCATATTCCATTTAGTGTTAACATGTTTCAGCATTGGATCTCACAACCATGAATAACCTCATCGCTTTTAATGTAACAGTACGCTCTACTTATAAATAAAAGAAAAGATTTATTTTATTTACAAGTTACACAGAAGAAAATCCCATTTGATGAACAACATCTTAGAAACTCAAATGTAGACCACATATTCACATCCCTTAGTCCAATAAATTCATGTTGTTTAGACCAGCAAATTATTTTTTATTTCTCTTCTTCTTTGTTTTTCTTTAATAGGGATATATGTCCAATATGAGTAACCCACTAGAAAGCATATTAAATTTTTGTTACTTCTTCATGTACCTCTCTTCACAGGTAGTGAATACACCTCACACTAACTGAAGGTGTAATACAATTACCTTACTATTGTACATTTTCTATATATGCACATTGAATTTTGTCTTAGATAGCTGTATTATGTATTACTTTTAAGCTATCTTTTGTCATTTTATTCAGAAATAACTGACATTTCCATCCCTTCAAAAAATCTTAAAAAACCCCAACCCACAAAACATGACAGAAAATAGAGGTAAGCAGTGAACAAACTGAACACAGGTATTCAGATACCTCATACTTTTGTCATTACATGCTTCACTATTTTTTGTATTGAGATGTCATTGAATCATAGAATTGTTTAGGTTGGAAAAGATCATAAAGTCCAACCGTTAACCTAACACTGCCAAGTCCACCACTAAACCATGTCCCTAAGCAGCACATCTACACATCTTTTAAATACCTCCAGGGATGGTGACTCAACAGCTTCCCTGGGCAGCCTGGTACAGTGACTGGCAACCCTCTTGGTGAAGAATTTTTTCCTAATATCCAATCTAAACCTCCACTAGCACAACTTGAGGCTGTTTCATCTCGTCCTATTACTTGTTACTTGGGAGGAGAGACCAAAACCCACCTCACTACAACATCCTTTCAGGTAGTTGTAGAGAGCAATAAGGTCTCCCCTCAGCCTCCTTTTCTCCAGGCTAAACAACCCCAGTTCCCTCAGCTGCTCCTCTTAAAACTTGTGCTCTAGACCCTTCACCAGTTTCATTGCCCTTCTTTGGACATGCTCCAGCACCTCAATGTCCTTCTTGTAGTGAGGGGCCCAAAACTGAACACAGCACTCGAGGTGCAGCCTCACCAGAGCTGAGTACAGGGGCACAATCACATCCCTACTCCTGCCGGCCACACCACCTGGGCACACTGCTGGCTCATATTCAGCCAGCTGTAGACCAACACCCCTGGGTCCTTTCCCACCAGGTGGATTTCCAGCCAATCTTCCCCAAGCCTGTAGCATTGCCTGGGGTTGTTGTGACCCAAGTGCAGGACCCAGCGCTTGGCCTTGCTGAATCACATATAGTTGGCCTTGGCTCATCGATACAGCCTGTCCAGATCCCTCTGTAGAGCCTTCCTACCCTCAAGCAGATCGACATTCTCACTCAACATTGTGTTGCCTACAAACTTACGAGGGTGCACTCGATCCCCTCATCCAGATCTTTGATAACGATATTAAACAGAACTGGCCCCAATACTGAGCCCTGGGGAACACCACTTGTGACCGGCCACCAATTGGATTTAACTCCATTCACCACCACACTTTGGGCCCAGACATCCAACCAGTTTTTAACCCAGCAAAGAGTCCATTAAGTGTGCTCCTCAGTCCCTGTCACCGTATTAATAGAGTCTTAAACAAATATTTTCACACAATATTCCTAGAAAATATTGTTCTTATTCAACAGATGGGTATTTCAATCAACAGTACTCCTATTTCACAGCATAGAGAACCTTAAGGCTTAACCACGTAAGAGAGACCTAGACTTCTCAATGCCAATTTTGATACTCGATCACATCATTTTCTTACCACTGAGACTGTCAAATCCCTTTTGAATATCTAGCTGTATTTCGTGGACATGTGAATAAGTATCTAAAGGCCAAACTGCTTGGAGCATCCCTGAGCAGCATGTTCCCCAATCATCTTGCCTTTGGGTGAGATATGACAGGTATTCTTAGGGCATTTCTGCCACAATTAATCTTGTACGATAAAGATCTGGGGATTTACTTACAAAAAAGACATCTCATTATGGCAAGTAGCCTGAGATGAGGATATTCAGCTGGTAAGGAAAGACTTGTGGTCAGATCTCTGGTCTTCTGAGTTTGGAACAGCATCCTGAACTCAAATTTCCCTCAAATAAGAGTGCCTTTGTTACCAGGGGCTGTGGCCTGGTGTGGGTCCTGCTGCCTGAGCCTCTTCTGCTTTTATGAATAACTGCACACTCTTCAGGGCACAGGGTGTAGAACTTGTTTCACATAGTCACTATGGATGGGGCTGCTCATTTTGGATGAAGGAAGAGATTTTAGCAGTATGGATATGAGGTGACCTGGGCCATGTCATTTTTCCCAGGGCCAGAGAACAGGCTCTGGTCCATTTTAGTAGAACAGATTTAATCATTACAAGTAGCATTGAAGGAAAATTGCTTTCCCTAATTTCAGTGCTATGAGTGCACATTACAAATGGATAAAATAAAACCAAGCACTCAGCACTGGTAATTTAATTGGGGCTTCCAAAAGCAACAAATGGAACTGGAAAACCAGTTGTTAATGTAAAAAGTAGACTTCAAAGTGAAAAGATGTGGGGAAGGCATTGGCTAAGAGGACTTGCAGTCTGTTTTTAACCATGCCACTTATTTTCTGTCACACTTTTGGCAAGTCACCTAGTCTTCCTGAAAAAATCACGAAAAGGAGTTAGTAGACCAATTTCAGTTGTGTATCAGTGCTGATTTTCTGTAGAAATTGCATGCTTTATTAGAATTTCTACCTTTATTATTCTCCTCACTGTTCCCAGTCCCAGTGTGCAAAATTGTGATACCACTTTAGTGTCCTGCAGGAATATTGTGTTTCAAAATCCACTAATACTGTGCGGACATCAATTATTATGGTGATAAGCAGTGTAAAAAAACAATAAATACAACAATTTAAAAAGATTGTCTAGCCAAGAGGCTAGAGATAAAAAGCTTATGTCACTAAACATTTGCAATACCAGCCTGACATGTCTAGTAAGCTGTCATTTCTAGGAAAACACAGAAGGAAAAAGGGGTGAAAAGGACACATGCAGGAAATGCAACAGATCCCTTTGCCCTTCCCTTTGCTATCCATTTAGCATGTGAAAGATGTGAATAAACTAACATGACTAGTAAAACAAGTACTGAACTGACTTCAATATTAAAGGTAGCAAAACAGCTAGGATGTTCCAATAGAACAAAAAACTACAGAATAAAGAGTGGGGAGGGAATGCTTAAATTCACTAAAGTTTAAAATACTTTATTGTAATTAAAACAATAAGTACATTATTGCCAACCTTTTCTTTCAGTGAAATGTGTTGGTTTCTGGTTTTGATCCCAAATAAACTATGCTATATCAGAATCCTCAGAGAGATGAAATAGAATTTTTAGACTAAAAAAAGAATAAGGAATCACATTTGTTTAAAATCCTATTGATCTCTAAATCAGCCCCATTTTAGAACTGAAAGGAGGAAAATCTGCACAGCAGCACATTCTGTTATGCCAAGTGTGTGCATTGCTCATATTTTTCCAATTCACATCCTTTATCATTGAATAGCTAATACCTGAAGACCTCTCATAGTGTGAGAATACTCTTAACATAAATTTACTGACAGAGCATGGAAGTTGTGTGTGTGACTAAATGACTTGCCAGTGTTCGCCCAGGCAGTATGAAGTCACCTGCTTAGCAGGAAATTGAATCCTGATATTCAGATTTCTAAGCTAGTGCCCTAACCTAATACTGGGTTCCCTAATTCTGGAATTATCCTTCCTTATTTCATTTTATACAGGGAAACAGCATGCTTTCCTTTTCTCGTTTGTACTGCAAAGAAAAAGATCAGTTCTCTGCCTTTCCTTATAGAGATGTGATGGATACAGATCTCATCAATTCTAGACTGTGTATTTTACACTATGTGTGAAAGGCAAACACTATGGATACAGAGCTCATTAATTCTAGGATATATATTTCATATTATGTGTAAAGGATTTTTCTAATGAAGAATTAAAAACATATGTATTGTCCCACTCTAGCAGGGTCCCAATCCATGGCAGTATGTCTTAAGTAGCTTTTACAGTAATGGAAATGTGCTGTCATTCAGGGGAGTTACGTTTTGTGGTCTGCTGGGTAACATGAAACCAGTGAGGAACCCTTACACAGTTGCAGTCTTGTCTTAATCAAGACACAGCAGGAAGATACTGAGATACAGCAAAATTTAACTAGAGGTTGTCACTGTTGCCCTCTTAGGAAGATAGACCACCCTAGAAAGAAGTCATAGCATTGAGAGAGGGGAGTTAGTTTGGATACCTGTGTGCTTCTTAGGTATCAGTGATTTCTACTCTGGACTTGCTGAAAGTGGTGAAAGTGCTGACTCCATGTCCACGTGGGTTAGCTGACTAGATTAGCTAACAGTGGCCTTATGCTTTGCAAATAATTAAGATAAAGTTGTGCTGATTTTACTGTTTATGACTCCTCTCTGTTCTATGTTCTAAAAATTGCTTACATTTTAAACAAAAAGAATTTGCTCGGGGAGGTTGGAGATACCGTTAGAGATATTCAAAAGCTGTCTGCACATGGTCCTGGACAACCGGTTCTAGGTGTCCCTGATGGAGCAGGGGATTAGATCAGATAACCTCCAGAGGCACCTTTTAACCTCAACCATTCTGTGATTCTGTGAATTACCAGAATAATTCTTAATCATGTCTCTGTATATATTGCTTCAATTCAGCAAGCATTATGTATTCTTTGAGTCCAAAACCACATGAAAGCTTGAAGCTCAATAATGGAAAACACACAATATTTCCAGTGAGGCATTCAGCTAGGAGGGGTTTTCAATTGCTGCTTAGATAAAGATGAAGAAATATCAGTGTTTGTGGTGGGTTGACCTTGGCTAGCTGCAAGATGCCCATCAAGCTTCTCTATCACTCCCCCTTTTCAACAGGATAGGTGAAGAAAAATAGGATGAAAAGCTTGTGAGTCCAGATAAGGACAGTGAGATCACTCAGCAATTACCATCATGGGTAAGACAGACTCAACTTTATTACCAATTAAACAGAGCATGATAATGAGAAATAAAAACAAATCTAAAAAACACCTTCCCCTCACCCCTCCTTTCTTCCTGGGCTCAACTTCACTCCTGATTTTCTCTACCTCCTGCCTCTGAGTGGTGCAGGGGGATGTGGAATGGGGGTTGCAGTCAGTTCATCACAGATTGCTTCTGCTGCTCTTTCTTCCTCATGTTCTTCCCCTGCTCCATTGTGAGGTCCCTCCATGGGAAACAGTCCTTCTCAAACTCCAACCTGGGTCCTTCCCACAAGCTGCAGTTCCTCAAGAACTGCTCCAGCAGGGATCCTTTCTGTGGGGTGCAGTCCTTCAGGAGCAGACTGCTCCAGTGTGTGTCCCCTATGGGATCACAAGTCCTGACAGAAAACCTGCTCTGGCACAGGCTTCCCACAGCCTCCTTCAGGGCACATCCAACTGCCCTGGTGTGGGGTCCTCCACGGGCTGCAGGCGGATACCTGCTCCACCATGAACCTCCATGGGCTGCAGGAGGACAGCCTGCCTCACCATGGTCTTCTCCATGGGCTGCAGGGGGATCTCTGCTCCGGCGCCTGGAGCACCTCCTGCCCCTCCTGCTGCACTGACCTTGGTGTCTGCAGAGTTGTTCCTCTCACATCTTCTCACTCCTCTCTCCCAGCTGCTGTTACACAGCTTTTTTTACCCTTTCTTAAATATGTTATCACAGAGGTGTTACCAACATTACTGATTGGCTCAACTTTGGCCAGCAGTGGGTCTATCTAGGAGCTGGCTGGAACTGTCTCTGTCTGACATGGTGGCAGCTCCTGGCATCTTCTCACAGAATCCGCACCTGTAGCCCCTCCACTACCAAAACATTGCCATGTGAACCCAATACAACATTGAAAATTAAATTTGATCAGCAAGTTGTGAAAACTATGCCAAAAATAATAGGTCAAAAGCTCAGCCAAGCAGCTGCCCATAAGGATGGGAAAATTAGGTAAGAAAGATAAAGGCAAATCAACAGAAAAAGATGTCACGCAAGATTAGATCAGATTAGGTCAGTTATATGACAATGAAAAGGAAGGTACAAGAGAGGGAGACTGAGCATACTAACATGACATATAGAAAGACATGTTTAGACACAGTAAGTAAAATGATCCATTGAAATCACAAAATTTTGTAGAATACTGAATATATCTATGATTTACCAATATTTTTTAAATTGACCTGCAGATGATTGACAGCCATCATGTACACTCAACAGAAAGAATATAGATATAGGTATTCTAAACAGAATAACTACACAAAAATGGAGAAAAAAAATGTGTTAATAATTTTATTTGAACCACATTCTAAGTTCACATGGAATAACATGTCAGGGATTTACGATGCAATTACTTTTAACATTTGTCTGGGAGAAACACCGAATATGAACTTTTACAATTTGAAATATGTACAGAAGAAAAGTACATTTTTCTGGCTAGGTTTAGGTGTTTTTGTTTCGTTTGTTGGTTGGTTTTGTTGTTGGTTTTGTTTTGTTTTGTTTTTTTGAGCAAAACAAATTCCAGTATCAAAAGGTTCCTATTTACTGTGTAACGACTGCAGCAGTTTTTCATGCCATGTTTCTATAACTCATCTGCAATGTTACTGTTATCTAAAAGTGAGACCAAAACACAACTCTTACAGCTATTTTGTGCTTTTAAGACTTGATATTTTTTGAAATGTAAATCCCTGTCCAAGCTAAGTTCTGCAAACTAATGTTAAGTAGGATAGATGTCCAAGATACTGAATATAGAAAATCTAAAATAGATGTTACGTTCTAGGAATGAGTCCATCTCTTTTATACTATAAAATATTTCAGGATACTTTCAGTATTGCCATCTCTCTGTAGCAGCAAAATCCATTCAATTCCACTCTGCAGGTCTAAAGTAGCTGGAGTTTTCCTTATACTGCCTTATAAATCTCAGCAGGAAAGAACAGGTGGATTAATTCAACTTAATGGAAATAAAATGGCATCTTTCATGACACAGATGATACATTCTGAGACTTGTCACAGTTGGTCCTGGAAGGTAATGCAAAGATTAATATAATGGGGTGCCACATGAGATGCACTCTAAAAAGGAAGTTCTCCTTCTGCACAACGCATCTTTAAAAGTATGCATTCAAGGAACTTTTTTAAATCTCTGCTTTATGACTGCAGAGTTTCCTTTAGGTGGAACAGAGGCTTGGGACTTTTCTATGAACCCTTATCTCTTGTGCTGTGTACTGGGCTGCATGATGTAACCTGCATGACACGTTGTCTGGAGGATAATTGTAGGACTTGTACTGCCATAATGGATCATAGTATGCAGTCAGATTGTTTAGCCTACTTGATAAATGTGCGGTGTTCTTTGAAGTGTCTTAGCCGGGTTTGTCCCAGTTAACATCACATGCCAGATAAAATTTTACAGAGTGATGCAAGTAAACTGAAACTTACAGGCTCTTTAAAAACTACATTTTAGTGCTTGTGGAGTGTGTTTCAAAAGCCTAAAAGAGTCCCTGGGTAGTATCACTTTCCCTGAACTTTGCTTTCAGCCTGTCTGTTTTCTGAAGTCATTTCCATCAGGATATTCAGATTACACAGCATTAATCCATAAATGTCATTTAGCATTATACTCTACCCTGGTAAAACAGCAATTAAGAAAGATGATACTAGTTTGTTATCCTCAGCTTGTCTGCAAGACAAATGATAGTGTTGAGTATTAGTTACTGTTATCTGCTCAATAAGTAAAAATTTCAATGATTTGAACAAAAGCCACATATTAAGAATGTTAATGTACTTTTTAAGTCAAGGGGGAGAAAACAGACTCTACTGGGAAAATACAAAAAGATACAATTATTCAAAACATTTTTTACTGAGGGTAAAGTATATAGTGCAGTACTTCTCTGACAATTTTACTAAATGAGCTAACCATTTTGTCTCTGAAGTACTTCATAATTGTCATAGTTTGCAATTTTCTATTAAACTGCAAAATTTTTATGTTGATACCTGAATCAGTTTTATCTTTAAATACTATTTAAATACTCTTAAAATATCTATGGAAAAATGTGTATTATAATACTCTTTTCTATTAGAGGAAAAGCTCTGCTTCGAGCCGCTTTATGTCCTGGTTTGTATTTCATGGACAAATCAAGCAATTTTAGCCACATTGCACCTATTTGCTGATAGTTTTGGTATTTTGAACCCTCTCTGAGTGAACATTTACAGTCTTACTATTCTCATCTAGGGCTCCAGCTTCAATGCTGCAGATATAACAGCTGCAGGTTTTTTATAACCATATTAACAAGAGAGGCCCTACTGTATTGTAGTCTTGCACAAAAAAAAGACAAACATATATAAATATAGTCCAGAAATCTCTGACTAGCTGTTGGTCAAAACTGCTCTCAAACACTTATGTACATGGAGTTACACAGACTGTTTTATTAAAAGAGCTCCAAGGTTTCTGTTTTGAATGATAGCACTGGTGCTTCAGTTCTAGCAATCAGGAAATGCCTGGGTCTTTCTTGGTTTGTTCCCATTAGCAGGGAAAAAGAGTAACACGAGTCACATATTTTGTGGGGGTCATTTCCATTCTGGAACAGATATTAATGTTCTTTCACTCCAAACTTTGGGGGCAAAGTACAACGTGTTTCTTTTCCCACAACCCAGTCACCTCTTCCTTCTGTCTCACCCCATGCTCCCAAGTGTTCATTGTCTCGGAAAATCACACGGTTCCTTTTCTCCTCTTCTTACTGCCTCTTGGTTTTCTGATTACTTTTCTGTCTCTGACAGATCTAACACGCACATGTGGAAGTCTCCGGTACTAAGAATTAACAATGATGGCCTCTGGTGGCCAGCTACAAGCTAAGTGGACCCATCCAGAAATGAGTAACTGATTTCCATGCTGCTGCTTGTGGAGATGGTAATCCAAGGAACAGATGGTCAGAGGCACAGCAAACATAAACGGGACAGTCAGCAGAAGATGCTCATGCTGGAAGGTACATGATATATAAGCTTGTATCAGTAAATGAGTTTCTAGCTTATTGGTATTCTGTGGGCTGAGGGTACGCACATGAGGCATTGTCCATAGTGTTGCAGCGTTACCGCAGTCTCTGGCATAGTTCTGGCTTAGGTCAAATTGCATTTTAGGCAGGTGACACCTGGTGCCAAGTTATGGGATGGTAGGGAACAGACACCATTACTAACTGGTAGTTTGGATGCTGGTTAGAGAGCTCTCTGGAGAGAGAGCTCTCTAGAGAGCTCTCACCTGTATCAAAAAGGAGTGTCTGACCAGTTTTATTTACAGGCACAGATGTAACTTATGACTCCCTGTGCAGTCAAGGTCCAATGCAATAAGTTGGCAGCTGTTCTGTCCTTCCAAGCAAAGGGCATACAAGCAGATATATAAGATGCAAAATCTGTAGAGACCTGAGATCAGCCCATAGCTGGGGGGGGGGGGGGGGGGGGGGGAATAAAAAAAAATAAATAACTAGAATAGCCAAGACCTTGGGAAAAAAGTCTGGAGATCTATTTCCTGCTCAGGAGTCTCCAGCTGACAACCAGCATATGAAGTATGCCTTGTTTTAAGGCATTGAATTGTAGCCTGCTGTTTCATGAGATATTGTGTTGTTACAGCTAATCAGTCAGTTCTCTAGCCTTTGTGTTTACCACCATCCTCGCCCATACAGCCCAGCATGGGTTAAGACACTAAGGAGGTATTAGCCTGCACTGCCTCAGCTGCTCCCATTTTTAATTTCTTCTCCACCTTGCCTAAATGAATTGTGAATCCCATGCTTGTCATTTTTGAGGTCTGTGATTGACCTTGTGATTGATAATAGTGATTAGCATTTTCTGACATAACAATACATTAAATCCTCGACAATTCATACAAGCCATACAACCTCAGTCCTATTTAGTGTAGAATTTAACTCATTTTTCCATTTTAGAGACTGTTTCTCATTTGCTATAGAATATATTATTCTTTTTTTTCTGATGCATTCCCTACCCTTATGTATAAAACTTAACAAAATGTGTGTGGTTTTTAGTATGCAATTTACACTATAAGCTAAAATACACTATGTCTTTTGGCAAAACATTTTACACTCATTTGTTTTCCAATTAAGTGCTAAATAAATATTTTTGTATCATACAAAAAAAAAATACCTCTTTTCGCTTTAAACACTCACTCATGAATCATTTTTCTAAAACTATCAATCCTTTAAATGTCCCCTTCTGTCCATTTTCGTAGCTACCAAGGATAGGATGCACTCTCTCTAGTTATCAAAAAGTAGTCTAAATCAAGCTTTGTCCATCCATAATCAGTGGAGAAAGACAGGCAACTCCAGAGGGTGATTCATTCTCTCCTAAAATAAAGGGGATGAATCACCCTCTGGAACTGCCTTCTCTTTACCCTTGATTGCAGAGGGAATCTTGATGACTGCTTTATAAAAAGACATGATTATGCAGTCATTTTAAATGAACATAAATTTAGGTTGTTGTCAAAAGTGTGGTCCCACCTTGCTCCATTGTCTCTGCTTATTTCCATATCCTTTTTGGTGTCATGGGAGTGAGAGCTGGTAAATGATTGGTTATAAAACTGGATATGGATATGGATAAGGATATGGATTATTTATTTTTTTTTTCTGGACAAAGTTGTTTCATCCAGTTATATTCCCTGATTTGGCTGCTGTGGTGATTGCAAAGACTTAGCACCATTTCTGAGAGCCATAACTGGTACTGCTCACTTCAAAGCTTCAGAAAACCACTGTCTTAGATTAAAGTGACTACGTAACCACAGTTTACACAAATACATTCAGGTAAAATGAATCTTTTAATTGAAACTCCATTCTGTTGCCTAAACATAGGTGCCTAGTGCCAGTCGAGACAATTTTTGACAACTTTAGAAACTTTATTTTAATTTAGAATTTAGACCTTCATTTACTTTTAAAGGTGGAATTGCAGCTACAGCTTCCGCCAGGGAATCTGTGAGGGGAATGTGTCCTGAAACCTGTAGACTTTTAAAATACAGGAAAAAAGCTGATGCCAATTTCATTTTCTTTAACATATCCCTCCAAGCAGTATGGACACAAAGGCTCCAACGAACCCTTCCATAATAAGTACTGCAGCCCTGACTCAGGGATCAATCTCTTTACACTTCTTACATGGCTCGGGGTTGCATTTCATTTATTTTCCTTCCTGTCTGGTAATGCACTTGTTTTGGGTTTGTCTTCTGTCTCTTTCAATGATTAATGATAGCATCTTTTCAGTGTTTGACATAAAACAAATTGTCAAGAGGCAGACTGGAAGGAAGAAATTGCCACAAATGGAATCTCAGCCCATATCTACACATATAAATGCAGTGGTGCCTAGCTGGGGCAAAAAGGGTGGTCTGGCCTCTTCCATACTTTTAAAATCGGTTTCCAAAACAGGATGGCTGCAGGCAGGGCTCTCCTGCTAGGAGTGATCCCTGGCTCCTACCACCTCTGAGGAGTGGTTCGTACGTGCTGCCATGGGGCCAAGAAAGAGACCCAGGCATCAGGTACCTTTCCAGTAATTAAATGGTGTAGGTAATCAAGTTCCAGTGTCTGAACAGGACACTGAGTTAGCTGTACAGCCATAGCCTTAGAAATCTAGGTAAAAATCCTTGTCCATCATGGGGAAGCAGGAGAATGACTATTCTCCTAGCAAGGGGAATTTGGACTTTCATTTTTTCAGAAACTGGGAATGAGAATACTTCAAGAACATTTAAGAATTTTTTTTTCCCTCAGAATCTGTTTTTTTTAATACTACCTGCAACATGTTGCGTAAATACACTTTTTTTTCCCTTCAGATGAGTGCATTAAAAATGAAACCCCAGGTTAAAATTATTTGGGTTCTTTCTCAATATCTCTTTCACACATACACACACTGAATCAGATGGATTTACTTCAAACTCTTCTGAGAGCTGAAAACCTTACACTAAATAATAAATATTTTGTACTGTTAAAATAATGTGAAGCTTCAAACATGGATTTTCTTTGGCTGAATAGGTTTGGTATACAGAAACTTAAAAAACATTTGGATGGTCCTCTCCATATGTGACCAGTTATGCCTTCCTGAGGTGGAGGAGCTCACTCCAGTGCCACTGTAGCTATGTTCATTGATAAACTGCTGTCTGAAAGTACAAGCTGCAGAGTGATAGAGGCTCCTAACGCAACAAAAGGTGCTCCATTAGTTCCTCCCACCAAAATCTCTCCTGAAGAGAGCACGTTTCTCTGGATGCATCACTCTCTTCTTCCAAAACTGACAAGATCTGTGCTAAAGCAGAGCTGCAAAGACTTTCTCTTTGTGCAATTAACAGCAGAAAGCAAATCACCACACATGGTTCTGGAAGGAAAACACCCTTCCTTCCCCCACCTCTTCTCCTCAACACCTCCATGGTCTTAGCTCTGTCTGCATTTGGGTTTTGAGTCTTTCAGGTCTGAAAGGAAGAGGACCCAATAATAGAAACTTTCACTGGGAAGCTCAAGACATATAACGAAACAGCAGGTAAAGAGGCTGGGGTTGTAAGTGGGACTGGGGCACTTCTTCAGGTGCCTCATCCTGGCCCTCACTTGTCACATTCATTCACAAAATCCTGCTCAGCTGCTGTTGAATCTAACAGAGCATACAGTCCCTTGACTTCTAACTTTGTGCTAGAAAAGTTCCCATGGCATTTCACCTAGTGGCTAATTGTGCGGCTTACACCTTTGCTGTTACAGGATTAATTAGACTTGCATCCCTCTGCCTGTCTCACCTATAAAACTTACGCAGTCCTTATGTTGTCAGCTGAGCTGAACACAGATCCTATTTATTCCTAGAGCACAACTATTTTGTGCAAACTCACAGCAATAAAAAAAAATTACAATGCCTATCTTTCCTCTAGAGACAAAGTTGGGAAACTTTCCGCTTAAAGCTGAAAACTTTAAAAGCAAACAAGCAAAAAATAAATTTGCAAAAAAGGAAAAAAGATTTTTTTTTTTTAATTAAAACCCCAAAATACATAGAGAATGACAGCAAAAATTGTTTGCCTATTGGAAAAGTTAATTAGCTTCTGTTCAGAGAAATCTCTTCTATTTTTTCAAAGTTGCAAGCACAATTCTTGGATCAGATAAGAACAATAGAGGAGTAAGCCCCCTCTCATCTATTCTTATCTGCAAAGACAGAGATTCTGATAGCTATTCCATCACATTTTAAAATATTATTGGCAGCAAGAATACAGAGAGCAGTTCTCAATGTAGCATCAGAAGTATGGTTTTGCCTGATAGAGCTGTGGAGGCATGTCCTGTTCGATGAGACTTCATTTTTTGAAAAAAGTTGTCTGACAAGAAAATCCCATATTCACCTGCAGGATTCCTTCTTACAAAGCCTTCTTCTTGGGAGACGACAGGCAGAATTTCCCGTGGCCTGCAGAAATTAGCACATGAGGAGGGCAACCTGGCGCATGTAAGACCTTTCCCTTGCTGCCTGGGTGTAGGTACAGCTTAGCAGATTGTGCGAAGGTTTCCAGATTTGCAGCCTGAACTTTGCCGATTGTTCTGCAGCCTTAATCTAGATTTAAGCAAATATAGTGCTCAGGAAAGACAAACTGACTTCCCACAAACCTGAGAGGCAGCATGAAGGATGTAAAAAAATCAATTTCTTATAGATTAAGTGGCAAGTACTGAATATATATTCTTATTCTGTAGAGAGTTTAGGAGTGTGATGAACCAGGACTCTAAAAGCAGGCTTGGGGAAAAGCATCCCTAAACATGCTGACTGAAGAGCTGCTAGCAACTTCCATGTTAGGGATCGGAGACAGTCTCATAAGTAAAATTATCACCCTGTCTTGTTGGTTCAGGAAACTGTTCTCTACCAGCCTACTACTGCTGTCACAAATTATGATCATCTTGATCAGCTTGAGGTTTTGGTTTGGTTTTGGGTTTTGTTTGGGTTTTTGGTTTTTTGGTTTTTTTGTGGGGGTTTTTTTGTTTGTTTTGTTTTTTTTTAATTAGCTCTGTTTAAGTAATAAGCTCTGGAACAGTGGCTGTTATTTACATATGTTTAAAGTTATCAATCATAAACATACATATGGGTATCAAGAGTTTGGGTTTTTTATTTTATTTTTGATTTTTAATTTTGATAATATCAGAAGCTATTTCTAGGAAGGTTTTATCTGAACCTCTATATGAAAAGAAAGAAAGAATAGTGTTACAAAAATATCTATTTCCCAGCTGGGTGAAAGATATCTAGAACAAGACCAAGACTTACATAATTGAAATATTTGAAGACCAAAAAAATCCTTGCAGGGATATAATAATTACTTTTCACTGAAGGGAACCCAGAGGGCTTGAGCAGATTTGGAAGGCTAAGTTTAGCAGCTATACGCATACATCTTACAGCAGGATCAAGACCTTTAGTACCAAAATCCTGAGAGCTTCAGCAAAGGGGAAATGTTAATGGCAGAAAAATTTTATAAAACCAGTAATACAGGTACAGTCTGTGAGTACTATAATGCTCTAGGTTCACCAATGTTGTGCTTTTTCAATAATTGCTTATGGAAAAAAGAATGCTGGAGCTCACTCAAAGCACATATATTAATTGTTCTGCTTTTAATTGTGATCTGAATGTTAACGCATACATTTATGTAAATCTCATCTCTGTTTCATGGATTTCACATTTGCTCTTTGAATCTGTTCTCCACTGCTACAGCTCTGTTCAGCAGAGCCTCCCTGCCTCTTTCAGGGATGACACCAGTCTTTCTACCTAACAGCTACATAAAAAAAATTATATCACTTTAAATTAGCTTCTATAATGTAATTATTTGATAACTGCAAAGCAGAAAAAATTAATTCCTTATCTTTGGCTATTTTGGATCTCCAGGTATTGTAAAAATAATCTTTGACTATTGTTCACTACTATTTCCAGCCACACTTATCAGTAGAATTTCAGCTTTTAGCAATCACTACTGGGGGATACAAAGGAAATAATATGATACAGTTAGAGGAAAGCAAACCTCTTACAAAGAGAATGTGTGCTGCCACGAAGGTATCAGAGCTGTCTGCTAATCTCATAGTAAATGTGGCATGGGAAATAGAGCTTTCCTAAGTACGTTAGTTCCTACCACTTTGATGAAAGAAGACTTTCCATTAACTGTCAGTAGATTAGATTTTCTGGAGGAAATGGCCAAAAGTCCATTGATGCTGGCAGAACTAAATACAGCCCTTTAATACCAATACAGACTACACTGTCCTTCTAGTTTCCTACCTCATACATAATTCATACTGTGGTTTGTAAACTGACCAACTCCTTTTTACAACTATACTAGCAAGTATATATTTGCTTATTTGCTTAGGTCATTTTCATAAGGAAAAGAGACTTACATAGTTATGTAAGTAGTTATGCAAGTACTTACGGAATTATAGGCTAATCTTTACGTGTTAGTGCCCTTAGAATACATTTTTAATAATTTGGATGATTTTGACAAATTTCAAAGAGAAGAAGAGATTTCCAAGATAGTTATTTAGTGCAAGTTTTGTGAAAAGCTAGGGAAGAACAAGAAGTATGCCATAATCTTTTGTTTGAAGGTATACAGCTGCACCTAACATCAGCATGCACAGAAATCTAGACTAAGTACAGCATGCATAATGCCTTTCGCAGTAGGGTGTATTTGAATTTAGTGAAATACAGAGGAATTTTCTTAAATTTTCTGAAATAGGAAAATCTGAGTGAATTGTACACCAGACAAAAAGCCCTGTGCAATGTCATTGAAAAATGAATATTTTATCTGAATTTTATTTTTCTTTTGCCAGTTAGGAACACTCTTTTCAAATTACATATAATTTTTCAAAAAAAATTATCTTTTTTTTAATATAAATTATTAAGCTACACCTATAAGACCTTTAACATGTCTCCTCAATCATTTAGAAGTGTCAAAATTGTTCATATCTTTATTAATCGAAGGAGATCAATGAAATACTTAAAGAATCAGAAAGATAGTATTTCTTCCATAAAAAAAGGGATAAACTGTTCTGGAAGCATTAGCTAGCGCTAGAGTTAGC
The DNA here is from genome assembly GCF_011004875.1 of Balearica regulorum gibbericeps. Classification (NCBI taxonomy): domain Eukaryota; kingdom Metazoa; phylum Chordata; class Aves; order Gruiformes; family Gruidae; genus Balearica; species Balearica regulorum. The sequence goes on from NC_046186.1 coordinate 25,548,352, forward strand.
GACGATCACTGAAATAATATTTTTTCTTTTCCTTTTTCATCTGGTATCTTTGGGTTTTCTTGCATCTATCTGATTTTTAGTAAGTTTTGAAAAGTTGACAGAAAAGCGTTCTGAAAAGTCTGGTTTTTTTAAAATGAGTCTGCAAAAGTTGTTTTGGCTTCATAGAAGGAAGCATGATGTGAACATTTTCTGTGTTGCACAGCTTTCAAGCTGCACCTTTAAACAGTTGTTTATAAGATCATGCTTTGCAGAATTTGAAGGCTTTGAAGTCTTCATAATAAACACCCGTAGCTTTATTGGTATTTGATTTTGAAACTTCAGTAATTGTATACTGTTCCTTTTTTGAATTTTTGAAACTTTTATTGCCCAGGATATCTATAGTGAGACCTTTTCTCTGCAGGAAAGAATGACAAAATTATCAGAAATAACTAATTTTTTTTCTATAAGTTTGCCATGTTTTCTTAGTGTATTACTATTTTTACAACTTTAAATATAAAATTAAAATCAAATTCATCCCCAATGGTTATCAAGGGACTCCTTAAACTGGACAGCATGTGAATGTCTTTTCTTGTCCCAATTCCTACTTGGAATTTAGAATTGCTTATACAGATACAGCATTTGCATACGAAGTCATCATATAAGACAAATCTCAAGCTTGAATATTTCATAAATCTTAATTTGCATCAGATAAAAAGGGACCGGTATATCTACAATAACAAAGTTCAGGAAGTCTCTTGACATTTTGAAATCAGAATATCTATACTTAAGCTGAAAAAAATAAGTGATGAAGGATACTATGAGCACCAAAGATTGAAGACTGAAGTGAACCTGGTTTCATCACTATCTCTTTCTTCATGCTTTGGCAGATTGTTATTTCCATCACACAAATTTCCTAATTAACTTTCTGTATTTTAATGGCTTTATAACTTCATTTATTGCATACATGAACTTCTTCTGAAATCAAGTGATGTGGGTGAGCATATACTTGGGTGTATAAATGCCACTTGGGCTTTTAAAGTAGGATTTAAGTGAAAGTTAGATGGCTTAGCCTGAGAAATAAATTCAGAAAGCTCGTGCTTGATGGGTTTTATCACACTGGAGATTACTGGATTCATATAATTCCCTCCCTTTGATCTGAGACTGAATTAGAGGCCTAATTATGAGACTCTCCAGAAGACCATGGGCAGCTTGGTGCCTGGATTCTTCCTAACTTCAAACATCATTCAGGAAGAAGTCCTAACCTTCTGAATGTCACCTAGCTGTCAGTCTGACCACACCTAGTGCAGCTGGGTGCCACTGGGCTCAGCACAAAGCACGCTGGTGAAAGAGGCAAAGGAGGCAATGTTTTCTGCTAATGGCGGATTGGTTTGAATACTTTATACAGGAGTGAAACCTCACTTTATTACCTATTATTCTATGATTCTAAAATCCGGAGTGGAGTCAAACTCATGTCTGTCATTTACTGGAGGATTATCTTCACCTTGAAACTGTGCCATAATGTAGACAAATTTAAAACTGATCACCTGTGAGATCATAGAATCATAGAATCATTTAGGTTGGAAAAAACTTTTAAGATCATCAAGCCCAAAGGTTAACCTAACACTGCCAAGTCCACCACTAACCCGTGTCCCTAAGCACCACATCTACACATCTTTTAAATACCTCCAGGGATGGTGACTCAACCACTTCCCTGGGAAGCCTGTTCCAATGATTGACAACCCTTTCAGTGAAGAAATTTTTCCTAATATCCAATCTAAACCTCCCCTGGTGCAACTTGAGGCTGTTTTGACTCGTCTTATCACTTGTTACTTGGGAGAAGAGACCAACACCCACCTGGCTACAACCTCCTTTCAGGTAGTTGTAGAGAGTGATCAGGTCTCCCTTCAGCCTCCTCTTCTCCAGGCTAAACAACCCCATTTCCCTCAGCTGATCCTCATAAGACTTGTGCTCTAGACCCTTCACCAGCTTCATTGCCCTTCTCTGGACATGCTCCAGCACCTCAATGTCTTTCTTGTAGTGAGGGGCCCAAAACTGAACACTGTGCTCAAGGTGCAGCCTCACCAGTGCCAAGTGCAGGGGGATGATTAGTTCCCTACTCCTGCTGGCCACACATACAAGTCATAATGCTGTTGGCCTTCTTGGCCACCTGGGCACACTGCTGGCTCATATTCAGCCAGCTGTAGACCAACACCCCTGGGTCCTTTCCCACCAGGCAGATTTCCAGCCAATCTTCCCCAAGCCTGTAGCTGAATCCTCACAACATGGGGTTGTTGTGACCCAAGTGTAGGACTCAGCACTTGGCCTTGCTGAATCTCATGTAGTTGGCCTTGGCTCATCAGTACAGCCTGTCCAGATCCCTCTGTAGAGCCTTCCTACTATCAAGCAGATCAACACTCCCACTCAACTTTGTGTTGCCTACAAACTTGCTGAGGGTGCACTTGATCCCCTCATCCAGATCTTTGATAACGATATTAAACAGAACTGGCCCCAATACTGAGCGCCGGGGAGCACCACTTGTGACCGGCCACCAATTGGATTTAAATCCATTCACCACCACACTTTGGGCCCAGACATCCAGCCAGTTTTTAACCCAGTGAAGAGTACAAGCCACAAGTAGCTAGTTTCTCCAGGAGAATGCTGTGGGAAAAGGTGTCAAAAGCTGTTCTAAAGTCTAGGTAGACAACATCCACAGCCTTTCCTTCATCCACTAAGCAGGTCACCTTGTCATAGAAGGAGATCAGATTAGTCAAGCAGGACCTACCTTCCATAAACCCATGCTGACTGAGCCTGATCACCTGGTGTCCTATATGTGCCACTTGATGGCATTCAAGATGATCTGCTCCATAGCCTTTCCCGGCATTAAGGTCGGACTGTAGTTCCCTGCATCCTCCCTCTGGCCCTTCTTGTAGATGGGCGTCACGTTTGCTAACCTCCAGTCAACTGGGACCCCCCTGTTTAACCAGGACTCCTGATAAATGATTGAAAGTGTCTTGATGAGCACTTCCACCAGCTCCCTCAGTACCCTTGGGTGGATCCCATCCGGCCCCATAGACCTGTGTATGTCTAAGTGGTGTAGCAGGTCACTAACCATTTTCCCTTGGAATATGGGGGCTTCATTCAGCTCCTCATCTCTATGTTCCAGCTCAGGGGGCTGGGTACCCAGAGAACAACTGGTCTTACTGCGAAAGACTGAGGCAAAGAAGACATTAAGTACCTCAGCCTTTCCTCAGCCTTTGTCCCTGTGTTTCTCCCTGCATCCAATAAAGGATGGAGATCCTGCTTAGCCCTCCTTTTGGTGCTCATGTATTTATAGAAACTTTTAAAATTGTCTTTTATGGCAGTAGCCAGATTAAGTTCTAGTTGGGCTTTGGGCCTTCTAATTTTCTCCCTGCATAACCTCATGACATCCTTGTAGTCCCCCTGAGTTGCCTGCCCCCTCTTCCAAAGGCCACAAACTCTGCTTTTTTTCCTGAGTTCCAGCCAAAGCTCTCTGTTCAACCAGGGTAGTCTTCTTCCCCACCAGCTCATCTTTTGGCACATGGGGACGTCCTGTTCCTGTGTCTGTAAGATTTCCTTTTTGAAGATTGTCCAGCCTTCCTGGACTCCTTTGCCCTTCAGGACCGTCTCCCAAGAGACTCTGTCAACCAGTCTCCTAAACAGGCCAAAATCTGCCCTCCAGAAGTCCAAGGTAGCGCTTCTGCAGACCCCCCTCTTTACTTCTCTGAGAATCAAAAACTCTGTCATTTCACGCTCACTACGCCCAAGACGGCCTCCAATCATTGCATCACCCACAAGTCCTTCTCTGTTTGCAAGCAACAGGTCCAGTGGAGCATCTTCCCTAGTGGAGCTGGCTCACTCACCAGCTGTGTCAAGAAGTTATCTTCCACACACTCCAGGAACCTCCTAGACTATTTCCTCTCTGATATATTGTATTTTCAGCAGACGTCTGGTAAGTTGAAGTCCTGCATGAGAACAAGGGCTAGTGATCGTAAGACTTCTCCTTGCAGCTTATAGAATATTTCTGATGGTATTGGGAGAAGCACTCTGTAATTTAATGATGAGGACATTCAGAGGCAGAAAGAAGGAAAGGAGAGGAGGCAGCCCAGGAATCTATTTCCTGCATTCAGAAATATTTTTGTGATTTTATTCCTGCTGGTACAATATACCCCCGACCATCAGAACGTGGTGTAGAAAGTCTGACTGTGGAAGATCACCAATCTAGGCTCCAGGTTAATTGCCTTCACTATTGAAAAATGTGTGTTTGATAGGTATGAATTTGTTTAGCTTCAGTTTCCAGCCACATATAATTTTACTGATAAATCAAAAAGTCTTTCAATGTCATTTTTTCCTCACATGCGTGCTTACACACAGTGGCTGTTAGTCATTATCTTTTTTGATAGATTAAATAAATTGATCTCTGCGAGACTTTTACTGCATGACATGAACCCTGACCATTTCTCAACATTTGTCTTGAATTGTGGATGTTAGAAATGATCAACGTATGCCCATATTGGCCTAACCCATACAAATGTTAAGGTAGTATAACCCCTTTATTCCTATTCAGTATGTGTCCCTTTCTCTTGTTCTGTAGGCCAAACATCATGCTGTGAGTTAATATTTGCTGATTATTCACCATTACCACCAAATCTTCCAGGACCTAAAGATATAACTTGTGTTTTTTGACTTTAAATGTCTGAATTAGTAATTGTCCAGCTCACTAAATGCAAAACTTCAATGGGAATTATGTTTCTAACTTATCTTATTGCTTATTAAAATCTCACTTGGTGCTTATTGGCCCCTTTTTTACCAAAAAGACTTTGAAGCTCTGGCATATATTTCCATAATAGAGTTAATACCTTTTAATTTCTTTAAGTGAGATTTGAGGTGCATGTTGTAAATAAAAAAAAATAAAAAAAAAAAAAGAAAAGAAAATTATTTTAAACATTTTTAAACCCACTTTCTACATCCTCAATAAATTGTGGCTAGCAAGACTAATTCACAGGAATGTTGTATCCAAATGTAATAGAAAATTCCCAGAACTCAGAAGCAGAAGCTATTCATTCCTTTGTTTACTGTTCCTTGCAGATACTTATGCTCTCTGCTGTCAACAGGTTATTATGACCTTATTGAGTTGCGAATATCTGATAGAAAAGCACAACCTCATTCAGTACTAGAAGAAGCAATTTGAAACACAGTGTCCATTAAAATCAATCATTCATAAAAAATTAATGGTATTAAAAATCTAAATACAAATCCAGAAAGTTTTTAATCATTAAGCCAGAGCAAAAACATTTATTCGTGTGCTATTGACAAAGTAAACTTTTAAGTGCTTTTGATGGCATTTTAAAATATTGATAGTATTATAGATTGAGGTGGTATATTTGAGGAGCCTTACAGGAATAGACCAGTTTATTGTCCTCAGGTTTTTTTGTTGTGGATAAGCTAATGGTATGAAAGAAAAAAGGTTTGCATTCTCTTAATATGGGTAGATATGGAATGTAGAAAGAACAAGTTGTACTGTCTCTGAGATAACCATCTAAAGGGATAAACATCTATATTCTGCACTTTTTCAACTTTCCAAGTGGCTCTCAGTGGCATCCCAAAATACTGTATGGTGTTGTGGTCTTTGAGAGTATAAGAACTCTTTCCATTCAGGAGTGCCAAAAGGCAGAAGGTAGTGAAAGTACCATATCACCTTCTGCCACTGAACTCAGAGTTAATAAAAAGCTGCCGTGCTCTACAAATACCACTGTCTCTTGGTGAGTACAAGCTGGTAAGCACAGCCACAGACTTGATATGAGGAATGAATTGGTGAAACTTTTATTCAGAAGTTCTTTAAGGTTGAGGCAGAGAGAGCAGAAAAGGAAGGAGTGGAGGGAGTGACTCATTTAGTGATGCTTTCTGCAGTCAGTTGATTAAAAACCTCCCCTCAGAATTGGGAAACAAGGGGTCAGGTGCTTGCCTGAACTAAGTAGAGCATAGCTGAGCTTGGTCTTTTCAGCATATGTTATTACCATTAGCAATTGACTGTTTTGGAATAGATTTCTGATTTTTGAGAAAGAATCACAGTCTTCATAATGTACCAGTCTGGGAAGGCAGCATTTTCTTGAAATTCATGAAGTTTAATGGATGAAACAACACTTCTAGCTCTGTAACCCATATTTCTGAGGTAGAAAGAAATCACTCTGTTCTTCAGAGATATATCCTCTGTCTCAGAGAATTCAGTCCTTCTGTATCTGTTCAGTCATATTAGCACCCACTATCCAGTAAAAGAAAAGACTGGTCTACATTCATTTTAGGGAGAAAAGAAGTACTATTGCTTTTATTGCGATATTTAATAGGAATATTTTTTATTAGAATGAATCAGAACACTCAAATGGGCTAAAGCCAAATGAAAGTGATAAGCATGCTATTTATGAATTTTAAATATGGAAATATTGTTTAAATACTTAGTTCTTGTCTAAATAGTGTTAAAAACTTAGTATTTTTGTGCAATAACATTGAATGGTCTTTGCTATTAAAGTTTAAAAGACATATTGTCAAAAGGAATCAGCAACTCAGCAACTCCTGGTTTGATATCAATATGAGAAGACAGATTGTCCAAAAAGTTCATTTCCATTTAAACATATAAATGAACCAGAGAGATTTTCTTAAGTATTCAACTCAGCATGTCCCACTGAGAAGAATGGATCTGTTGAATGCATGCTCTTAAGAACAGAACTGCTTCATTTAGGTGCCTAAATGGGAGCTGAATTCTTTTGACAGTTCTACAGGAATAAGAAAGTCTCACAGACCAAAACATTGTCCTGTTATAAAGGAGACACATTAATGGTAAGATTCTCATATCAGTATGTTAAGTTACTTCACCCATAATTACTTGTATCCTGCTTATATAAAACTAGGTGATAAAATATGTAATAAATAAATAAAAAAAAAAAAACAAAAACAAAAACAAAAAAAACCCCCATGGTTTTAGATTTTCCCAAAATGTTTTTTTCTATCATCTGAAGTGAATTTCCTCTACAGTGACCCAATCTGCTGGGCCCTATGGTTGGATTTCTAAGGATATCTGCAATAGATTGAGTTATAATCTCAGGGATACAAAAATATTTCTTTCTTCTTAAGAGTGCACCTTTTGAGATTTATAAATATGTATATGCAATTCCCTACTGAACCTCTGTGGATTTAATGGAAACAGTTTACCTCCTTGAATATACCTTTGTAGCTTCATAGATTTTTAGAGCAAAATGATCCTAGTCTAATGGCTTGTATATTACGGATAGAAACATTTCTCCAAGTCACTACTGCCTTGGACACATTTATTTGGAGTTTGTTCCAGGCAAGACCTCAGTGGCCCAGAGCTGTGTTACATCTTTGTGCCTTTAAAACTATGAGTGGCAGTTCCTGTACAGGAACAGGGGTGTTACCTGTATGTGATTGACAGCAAAACAGCCATACAACATTTCTTCCTCCCGAGTGGAGGGAGCAGGAGGGCCTCAAGAGTTTTAAGGCTATGCACAGAAATGCTAGATTTCTTCTGTTTCCCCCATATTCCATCTTGGAAATACTGAAAACCTTCATTGTCACAGAGAACTGTTTTCATCTTCAATTACTCACTAAAATCTGCCTTGAGGAAGGGGATGGAGAATTTGTCTTGAGCATCTGCATTTGGATTGCCCCAGCTGGTGAGGTAACTTGCACCAAATGATACAAATGATTTCTACATGTCCATTTGCTTTGATTTTTCACATTATGCCCATCTTCCCATATCAGGAAGGCATCGCTAACAAGCACTAATTGGATTTGGCTCTGGACTGAATGGGAAGAGAGACAAGTTATGTCAGTAATTCTAGCTTATTCTGAGCACTTCTTAACTGAGCACAAAGAAAAAAATTGAAGTTCCCAACACAGTGTTCCATTTACCCACATCACCTCTTGCTTAGCTTTTTCAAGCATAAATCTCTGTGGGTGAAAAATGCATATTTTAGAATCACAGAGAACTACACAAACCTTTTTAGGAAATTAGACATGAACCATTATGACAAATAAAATCATTATGAAAGTAAGGTTGAGGATATGCATTTTTAAAAGAACAGTAAAAAATTAAGGAAGAGGAATAAGGTTGATTGGGAAAGTCTCCATTTGTGCATTAATTTAAAATAATTCCATGCAGCCTAACAATTTTTAGAAAATTTTCCCTGTCTTCCCATCACTTTATCAGGTAAAGGAGGAAAATAGTGGAGAAAATTTTCAAGATTAGACTGTATATTTCACAATTGTATAAGTATAAATGAAATGTTTCTTTGATGTTTTCTTCGACTTTTTTGGTGCTGCTAACATCAAATGTATATACCATGAACAGTCATGTAAAACACAGACAACTGAATTAAAAATAATGAGGCCATAAAGTTTTCTGGTGTACCTTTCTTTCAGGTTTGGTTGGGTTTTTTTTTACTTTTTCTATTTTATTGTTGTCACATCATTAAGATTTTACTCAGAACGTGGTGGACTAGAAATCTACGAAATGTTAACAACAGTTACTTGTCTGTGGGAGCTGTTGCATAAGATAATGCGAGAAGCACGCTGAATCAAACCATTTAGGATCACCCTTAATTGTTTCTAGAAGTACCACTAATGCATTTTGCCTATGGAGCTGCCTGCCAGTCTCTCTGATTTGTACAGTTTGACTAGGTCCCTTCTCACAAACCCAAATGCAGCCCGTGGCATTTGGATCCCCTGCCTCTCTCTCATATGTCTACCTAAAGAGATGCCTGATTGTTTGGGAAAGGAAAAGATGGGTGAGCTACCCTAGCTAAAGTCATACCACTGGATTTTTAAACCACGTGCAAATTTATTGATAAGAAGGTACAACGAAAAGGTAGTGGAGAGAAACAAGGGATGCCGCAGGTAGTGGACCACAGACTGTCCTGAGCTAACACTGGCCAAAATGGCAAATCCACACAGAGGAGCAGCACAGGTGTGAGTATATACCACTCCAGGACAGGAGCTGGCTCATGCAGAACCAGCTTGGGTTATCAGCCCATGCAGCAAAATTAAACTACAGCCTAGCTTATCCACCCACAGACAACTGAGAGTTGGCTATAGGTTTTCTGGTAAATATAATTATGGAAAGAAAAGGGAAAATCCTCAGGAAATGCATCCTGCAGGTTTCTTTCACAGCTGAGTGAAGTGGAGGCTGCCTTCTCTAAGCTCTCCCCGTTACAAGTGGAAAGCAAAAAATGGAAGCCTGGATAGAGCTCTGAAATGTTATAGCTCAGCAAATCACGCTTTCTTCCAGGTGTGAAAAATCAGACCAAGTTTTTCTAAGAGACAGTTACAAATACTTATTGCATGATTTTTGGTAGTTTTTGATATCTACCAAATGATCATTTTCCAAGTCTCACTGGAGTGACTGGGATTTTTCAGGTTGTCTTCAGTGAGCTTCCGATCAGGCCCATACAGAAAAGCCATAAAGAGAGAAGTTCATGAGTGTACAGATAACAGATGTGAAAAATACTTTTCAGTAATCTTCTTAGCAATCATTTTCCAACCCCTGAAGTTCTTTCATGTTTTACCTTGTCATTGGCTTCTGTCCTCTCTCTCTCTCATCTTTTCCTTGGTTTTCCAGAGCTTAACCTCCAATCTTTTAAGGATTTTCTATGTGAAACACCTTTCTCATAGAACTTGAAATTCAGCTTTATGCATTTTTAACAACATTAAACCATTCAGTCAGCACCTGTGTACTTGTTTGCACAATCAATTACTTCATTTTTTAGTACTTTTCTACTGGTTTGTGGATAGACTACTTAGTTTTATAGGCAAAAAAAATCAATTCACTCATATGTGACTCACATCTCAATATGCATCAGCTTAAAAGTAATCTCTTGACCTCTTCCAAAAAAAGACAGCACTCTTCACAGGTTAAACCTTTCTCAAAATTCTGGGTAGTTCATTTATTCTTAATAACAGCTAAATAAATTCACAGAACTTTTATCGTTCACTTTGGGTGACATTAATCCCTATGCAGAGTCTCAGGACCAGGATACACTGAAACTGCTCTAGTGCCAACGACACATGGACAAATGTGCAGTCTTTCACTTTCTCATCCACATATTCCTGTTCCTCAGAGCATATGGTCTTAAAACTACTTTATCTATTCAGTTCCCTCTGCTACTCTATTTCCATGTGCCAGGTCTCCTACCACGCGTTCCTAGCTAACACTATATTGACTTTTCTTCCCTTTTGCAAACAAGAAAGAGCTGTGTTTAGGGTGGTTGAATGTGGTCTCATTAGTGTTCCTCACTTGCTGTTCAGTGCTACACAGTTTTGCTCTGATGTTGCTCCAGTGCCCCTGAAACAGTCCTGCTGAACTAGGAAAAGACAAACCCCAAGACTACCAGTCTTCTTCAAGGATCTTGTCAAAGGAGAAAGCACTTCATCCCATCTTGACTGGTTTTTTTGGCAACAGTAACCATACCCTTTGCTTGTAAGTGGCCGTACCGCTGTTCTCTCTACCAATGTGATGATTTTTTTTCTGCTGATTTGGGTAGCCTTAATCTGACCTCCCTTCTCTTTTCCCTCTGGTGCCAATTACTTCAAGCATTTTTGGAATGAACTCTGCTGGAAAACATATGCCAACTAGGAAAACAATGGTGCTTCCAACTACTTTCCCCACATGCTTCTAATACAAGCAGGTATTTGTTCTGTTCTAGTTCCTGGGTTGATCTGTGCTTGGCACTGTTAGCATTGCCATTAGCACCTGCTTGACCACATGAGACATTCAGCTAGGTAACATCTGAGAGAGTCTGAGCTAATTTACATTGAAAACACCAGTTTCTTCTTTACTACTACTAGATTAAACACTGAATCATATGCAAACCTATGGCCTAATTCTACACCATGGAACTCAGTGAAAGCTTTCTCATTGCAAGAAATAGGTCAAGCCCAATAGCCATCCCTTATAAAGTATTTATAGATGTATGGACTACATAAAGCATGTTTCTCCTATGTTTGCTTCCAAGTTCTTGCACAGCCACGTTTTTTATTGAGGGATTTTTCTTTTATTGTCTGTTCATCTTTCTGTTTCCTTTGTGGAACTATTACATCCACTCTCTGTTTGTTGTCTATTGAATTTTTGTTTGAGATTTATAAAAGTACTCAGTCTGAGAATTTTTCTTTAAATATTGTATTCCAAGTCACTTCAGTGTCTCTCTCAGCTATGGAAATGAACACAGAAAGCTGAAATATTTGCCAGTATGTGGCTGAATTTTTTCAGGAATATGATATTTACTTAGTGTAATCTTTATTAAAGCGAGAGAGGTGGAAACACATGCATTAGGCAGGTCAAGCCAAGTTACAGCTAAACTGCTTCTGCCTGCTTATGCTTTGTGAATTAATGTCTCTCTCACAGTCATGTGTTCCAAGAAATCCTTAGATTCCAGGCACTCGTACTTTTTGTGCAGGGCTACCTAAGTATTTATCTGAAAAGATAAATGCTGACAACCTTTGGGACAGACTTGAAAAGTATGCTTGCCCTCCCTGTTTGGTAGAGAAATTGATTAGTGCAGCTTGATGTCTGTCAACTCTTCCCCTCCTGGTCTACTGCATCCTTCCAATTTATGCTATATTTTGAAAATATTTCCTGACTGATCATTTTCAGAAATAGCTTCAAAGCTTGGAACATTTAAGGGGCAATGTCTATACTATGTATTTTTCTTCTAACACTGCATTTGCCTTTATTATACCCCTGTATATTGCTTTCGTGTGTCTTCTGTTGCACAAAATCTAGCACCTATGTTCAGAATGGGCAGAGCCTCGGAAGATCTAGCTTTCAAATCCAAGCATGAATGAGAAAGTGAAGGTTAGTATTAGACAAGATGTTAAGGTGAATGATATCTTCTTTAATTCACACTTTTTCTTCATCTAGACATTTATCTCTTGGGATCTGTAGTTGTGCTCACCCTGGATATCATAGCAAGGGAGAAATTTTACTGCTGCTGCCAGGCTTTTCATCACCAGTATGATTGCTCCAGCTCACCTGCATGTGTGACCACAGGGGAGCTTTCAGCTCAGGCACAATACACTTATTTCATGATAAGAGGAAAAACTACATTGCACTTCAGCTCCTTACAGAATTATTCTTCTTCCATTTTATTATCTGGTTAAAACATTGTGCAGAAGAAGGCTTACACATTATAGCTTGAGGTACTAGTAGCTGTAGATTATCTGGGTTCAGGACCTTCCCGCTATGGTTAGGGAGTGGGGTGTGAGGGCAATATCTAAGGACAATACCCTAACTATCCAACCATAAGCTCTCATGTACTGTGAGGCACACACTTTCCGTCCCTCCTGAAGTCTGAGTGCCTGGTGACCAGGAAGGCTAGAATTATGAATCTAGATGAAGAGTGGTGGAGTCCCCACAACATCAAAATCTGAGTCACTGGTGACCAGGAAGGTAGTTTGTATCATCTGCACACTGAAGGTGGCCTTGAATCCTTGGTGAATGCTGTAACTGCAAGACTGTTATGTAGAAGATGGATGTAACAATGCCATGTTTATCTTTATAGGACACTCAGTGGGATGTATGTATGTTTTATTTACATTATATGACAATGCATTGAAAACAGCATTGTGAAAGAATAGTGGCTGGGACAAAGGTTTGTTTTCCCAGAAAAGGGACTTCTGAAAATGTGGGCATAAGTATAAATTCTGGTTAGAGAACTTCTGGATTGTGAAAGAAGGTGCCTTTCGAATTTATTGTGTCCAGGTTAGGCAGTTATGTAAAATAGGTAGACTGAAAAATATTCTGGGACGTATGAGGCTTTGGGTATCAGAATACCCCTTTTTCTTCCAATTTCATGAACATAAATATAGTTGCTGTTTTCTTACTAGCAATTTTTAGCTCTAATTTGAATTTATATGTCAAGAGAGTAATATTAGGAAAATCTGGCAAATACAGGACACTGATCCTTGATGCTGTCCTCTGAACATTTAAAATCTGTTGCAAGGTTTCCCACATAGACTGGAATTGCACACAGTGTTCAAGATATAGGAGAGCCTTGGATTTATACAGTGATGTGATTATAGTCTTGTTTCAGCATGTTAAATTCCTCCTGAAAGCTCTTTGGCTTTGGATATTTCAAATTCTAAGTAAGAATGTGGTGTGGAGAAGTGGAGAAGAGGTAGATTCTGCCGGATGAGTTGGCAAAACCCTTCAGATCTTCTTTTTTGAAAACATTTAGTATTGTTTTAGGAATGTATTTTGAAAATAATTTATTTTTCTGAGAATATCTTCTACTCTATGAAAAGGTAATAGGGTTTTAACAAAAATTTATTGCCAAGCAACAATATTTATTCTACGATGAAAAGGTTTGTTGTACAAAACTCATCATGAAACGACAGAGCTTAGTATACTGATGATATGATATTAAAAAACATTTAAAAATTTAATTGGAATAATAGAATTTATTGGAATCAAGAACATAATGGGATTCTTTTGTTCGGCAGATACCAGATAAGAATTTAGATCTCCAGCTGGAGTGAGTGAAATTTTTGTCACTGACGACTTCCTGATTATTGATTATTATAAGACATAATATGTGAGCTCTGTTAATGGGAAAAAACACTGCAGAGAGAAACTCAAGCCAGGTAATCCCTTGTACATAACTGCTGTCTAACGAACAGGTGAAGCCCCCTCATAGGAGAGGCAGGGAGTCACTTGGCTCAACCTTATTTAAACTTTCCTAACACTGAAGTGAACAGAAGTTATAGCAAGTTTGTTTCTACTCTAAATCTGTTTTGATGCTTGTCCACTGCTTGTAACCCTCTTACCCAGATCGACAGTTGAGCTGGATACTCATCTGTTCTTGACTGATTACATTGCAAAGGTACCCAGGAGTGGATACCATCTATCGAATCTATTTATGGTATGCAGGAATGGTTGTCATCTATGCCCAAAAAAGCAGATTGTAACAGTAACCCTCAGTGGTTAGGTTCTGCTACCGAGTCCATGGGATCAGAGGACTGCAGGGGATTTGAGGAAAGGCTACATTTCCCTCTCAACAATGTCTATACCTAAGCAAAGTACACTTACATGTGTAGAAGCTTGCTGAATATCCAACAAAGGCATTGGATAGTAGAATGTTACTAGAAAAAGTACAAACTTTTAAACAAATAAATTATCAATGGAAACTTGAAATTTGGGCTTAACCAAAATCAGTTGTAAACTGATGATGAGTTCAGCAAGCACTTTTGGCAGGCAAAAAAGGAAGAGAGAAAAAAATTTTGTGAAAGTTGAAACATTTAATTTTGACATTTTAACAAATATGTTGAAATTAATATACCAACATTTACTTCTAATAAGAGAGTAGAAGACAAAAAAATCAAATGGTTCATTTGGAATCTGATTTAAAAAATTGTTCACCTCAAAGGAACAACAAAGAAGATAAAAAAGGCTTTATTTCTACAATGAAAACTAAAGAATTAAAAGAGCATGTTGGTCCCAAACAATTGTAATTTTTTTCATTCAGCCACTGGGCTGAAAAATCAGTTATTCAGATCAGTTTGTTTGCCAGTGTTCTGAGAACTTTCTAGCTGCCTGTTAGTTTTCATGTGAAAACTGCAATGTTTATTTTAACTTATAAAGCACTGAGAATTTTTTCTCTCTTCTCATGCTGTCAGCTTGAGCCACATTCCTGTCATTATAATGAAAGTTTGATCTTTCTCTTTGCAAAATATCTGGGATGTAATATAAAAGGCTTTTTTTTTTTTTTTTCTTTAGGATGCTTTGTTCATTTAGTGTCCTAAATCATTAATTTCTTTACCGTCATGGCATGTTTCAAAGCCTGTCTGTTTGCATGAATGTTGGCATGGACATAAGGCAGATGAAGATTAGATTTGTATGATTAGCAATTATAAAAAGAAGCTTTAAGATTTATTTGGTTGTAGCTCTTTTTATCAAATGATATCTGCAAAAAAAGAATCACTGTGTTATTATATTTTTTGTCTTATACTACTACCTTATACTTTCTTTTTAATTCTAACCAAAGTTTACGTAAACTTTGATTCATTCTTTTCATTGAGGAATTTAGGCAAAAATCTGAGCTGGTAAAAGCAAATTCTAAAATGATCTGAGTACTGTTCAAAAAGTAATAATAAAACCTTTATATTTTGAGCACTTCTAATAAATGTTTTCCTCAGGACATGAGGTCTTGAATGTGCTCTCTATGGCAGAGAGGTGGACCTTCAAGAAGGCCATCAAACTAAGATGACTGAACTTTGAAATAATTGTTACATGACTCAGTTCCAGAAGGACGATTAGACAAAAAAAACTCACCAGTGCAAATGTGACCCCCATTGGTGCAGGCGCTGAGGACCAAGCTCTATCTGAGGACACTTGCCAAGTAAAGAAAGACTGTCTGTAAAGACATTGATCTTTCATCAAATGGAGCAGACCAAGAGGTAGATGAAACATAGGGGTGTTAAGTGGAATAACATAATTTTTACTCCTTTTTTTCATCCTTCATCTGTCTCAGAGTCCAACGACAAGCAAACATTGCTCTTCAGTCTATGGTGTTGTAAGTTGTTGTATCTGTCTATTACATGATCCCAGTCAACATTTTTGGCTGTAGATTCAGATGAAAAAACATTAGCCTAAGTTGCAACAGCGCTGGGTAACCATAGCTTCTGTTGAGAGCTTGAGGTGACATATTTTATTGCTGTAAAACCGGGACAGAAGAGGACAATGTATAAATGGAATGTGTTGCTCACCTTTCACTGTCCAGTGGCTACCTCAAAGTGTGAGATTATTGATGGTTGTCTTATCAGGAACTTAAGGGGATGTCATCATTTATTTATGTTCCAGTAAAAAATTCTTAAATTCCCCTCAAAAATATCTCTGTGAAACTATGGACTTCTCCTTTCATTTTTGAGGAAAATGAGTCATAGTTTTGAGAGAGTTTGATTAAGGTCACCTAGGTAATTTAAATAATGACTATAATTTAGATTTTCTTTCTCCTATCTTTATGTCAATATTTTTCTAAATGTATTGTAGACTATGCATTTTAAAGATAGGTGTTTGATGTCCCTGCTCTGATCATATAGGGGAATGAGGTAAGTCTTAGGACAAATATATGCTCTCAGTTAAACCATTATGAATTGGACTGATTTGGGTAGAACTGCAAGTTTACATTGATGTAATTGCAAGGAGAACTTGTCAGTTTTGCACAGAATGGACTTCCGAATTGTATGTTATCAGTGACAAGGACTTGGCCTGGTTCATATTCCTGTATCTGTAATGTTAATGATGTTCAGAAACAGCCATAACTAACGAAGTGCAATTTTGTTAATCTAGTTATGAAAACTAGGCATTTGAACATTCATAATGAGATGGAGCATGAGGAAGAATGTCACATTGCTGCATTTTCAGTAATTCTGTTTCTCTTATTTAAAGTGCATAAATTATGGGAAGAAGAATGTTCAGGTCAAATAGCAGATATGCAGAATCCTAGAATCATAGAATCCTAGAATCCTAGAATGGTTTGGGTTGGAAGGGACCTCAGAGATCATGTAGTTCCAACCCCCATTGCCATGGACAGGGACACCCTCCACTAGACCACGTTGCCCAAAGCCCCATCCAACCTGGCCTTGAACACTTCCAGGGAGGGGACATCCATGACTAACAAAAATAGAATAAACAATAGAATACAAGAAGTGTTTGTCCAGGTATATGGAGGGGTAATCTATGTAATTACATTCAGGATATCTTCTTTAGATATCTTTTCTTTACTAAACAGATTTAAATTTCCTTTGGAGGCAATATTTCTAATACTGATAACCACAGGAGTACATCCTTCAGACTATTTGGGTCATCATATTGATTGTGGCTTTAATTGTAACTGGGAGAGACAGAAAGAACACAATAAACAATATACTTCCTTAAGATAAAGGGATATTTTTCTGGTGTTGGCATGTAAATAATATTCTGATTATGTTCAGAATAAAAATAATTTAAATGAAAATAAGTATTTGAGATGTTTTAAAGCTTTTACTCTAGGGTCCTCAATTACACAGCTATTGTTGATTTAAATTGCTTAATTTTTTTTTTTTAAATTATTTTTTCATTTGGTTTCAGGGAATGAGTGCTTATATTCCTCCACACCTTTAGCCTTTGGATAAATAACCACCTTTAAAATATATCTCAATTATATTTAGGAAAGCTAATTAATTACGGAATCTCCAGAGTGAAAAATAAATGGGAACTAGGGGAAGAAAGAGCAATTAAAAATTACATGGTGTTCTGTTTCTATAAACCATATGTGTGTAGAGAAATTTACTAAATGTGATGCGACACTCATCAATGTACCCTTCACATGTTGACCTCAATTGAAGAATGCCTGAAATTGGAGAAATGGTTCAAAAGCATGAAGGAAGCTATGGTGAAAATGTCATGTTGAATCCTTTCTGTAGAAGTCTTTCTTAAACAGGAAAATGTTGATTGCAGAATATTGTTAGTTCTTGCATGAACTGATGATAAATCAAGTGAAAGGTTGTGCGCAACTTTAGACATTGACCAAAGGAAGGATCAGGGACAACTTCACAGACTCCACCTTCCTTGCTTTGTGGAACACTGTTACTTCACCTGTCTTCCAGGAGTACTACCTGTGCCCAGCCTGTCTTGTAGGAGTACTATCGGTGCCCAGCCAGGCAGTGTGACAGTAATCATGGAAAAATCACACAGAATGTTTGGGGTTGGAAGGGGCGTCTAGGAAGGTCCAACCTTCCTGCTCAAGCAGGGCCACCTAGAACCAGTCGCCCAGGACCATATCCAGCTAGGTTTTGAATATCTCCAATGACAAAGACTCTACAATCTCTCTGGGAATTTTCTGCCAGTGATCAATCACCTTCACAGTGAAAAAAACTGTTTCCTGATGTTCAGACAGGACCTCCTGTGTTTTAGTTTGTGCCCATTGCCTCTTGTCATATCACTGAAAAGAGCCAAGCTCTGTCTGTTTTACATCCTTCCCTGCAGGTATTTATATACTTTGATGTAATCCCCCCCAAGCCTTCTCTTCTCTAGGCTAAATGATCCCAACTGTCTCAGCTTTTCCTTATGAGAAATACTCCAGGAAGATACAAAGAAACAAAAATCTAAGTTTTCTCCTTCTTTCTCTCTGATCCATCTTCTATCTTGTTGCTTGTGCACAGATTTATCAGGCATGTTGCTCCTTCTACATCATTTTTTTTTAAATCTAAACAGATTTTCTCTAAGCTGAAATTGTTGCAGAAGTGCTACTGACATCTCTTCCAAGTTCTTCATATCTGTAACCTCTACCCTTTCATCTAAAATCCCATTAAATTGTTCTTTCCTTTAAACATTGTTCTGTTTCTGATGGATGGCTTAAAGGTCTGTGGATTTCTGCAAAGTGTTACTAGTCTCTAGGAAATGTGTTATGATGATTCAACACTTCCAAGGAGACATTCTTTTCTTCCCAGTGTCTCTTAACTGTGTATTCCCAATGCTTTATCAGTCCCTAACATCCGAAAGATGCCTTCCCTGCCATACCCATTTAATCCTGAATCACTTGAATTCTGCTATGACTCTTTACTTGAGCATACTGTGTTAGGTACGCATCAGTCCTCTGGTCATAGTTCTTGCCTGAGTGTCTTCCCCAGAGCCTGCTCCCACAAAATGCAATTATGAGGTACCATAATGTGGGTAGAATTAGTGAAACCAAAAATGTTGTATCAAGAAAACATGAACATGCATGTGGAAGGAATCTTAGATGTTCAAAGACATTGAATGTCTTCGACATTGAGGAGGTTGTGGGAAAAGAAGAGCTTGACTGGTCAGTTTCTAAGGTTCCTAGGAAAATAAACTAAACACAACCATCTGCTGTTGTTGGGCAGACACTGACAAAGCTATGATAATTTTTTTTTTCTTTGACAATTTGAACCCATCATCTTTGCAATGCTTGGGAACTGTTAAAAGTGCTAAGCAATTGTTGTTTCACAGCCGTGTTTCTTTCTGAAGACTCACCACAATGGAGCTCTAGGTGCTCTGCTTAACTGCTCAGATCTGGAGTGTCACGTAGTTGTTCAACTCAATTTGCCGCAAATGTCATGCTGCATTATGCTATGTTGATATTTTAAGGGGTTTGAGACTTCTGATAACTGTCTACCAAATATGAAAACACCTATTCATATCTTTTTGACTTGTATGTTTTGAATTGCTTTAGTTTCTCTGTCTGTATATTACTATGGCTCCTGAAAGGTAAACATACATAAACAAGGGATCACCTCTGAACAACTTCAACCTCTCTAAACTCAACTTAAAATCAACTTTCCAAAGTCTATTTATAATTTGTTGCAATGTAATAACATGGTTCCAGACATATTTTTTCTTGGAATCTCTATCTTTTAAAACAACAGCAGCTTCAGGTACAACTGAGATGGCTGCCAATCCCTCTAGTGTTTGATCCAGTGTACTTTGGAAGATCTGTGTGACACTATGTCTACAAGCATAACCAACTACTGGCCTCTATGATAATGTGGCAACAGTTGCCAGGAGGATCATTCATTTAATTCAATATGCTAGAACTGATTTTAATACAAGAAAAAGGAGGATATTTGCACTAGTATAATGAACTTTGCATTTCTCATGCTACTACCTAATGGGAGGAAGATGAGGCTGTTTTGTAATCTTTGCGTTCCTTGTTGTCTTCAGATTGCTGGAAGGAACCATCTCTGTCTGTATTTGAGGATGGTCTTGTTTTGTATTCTGACCAGTTGAGTGGTTTATATTGCTCTGCTTCCCTACAGCAAGTGGTGCTTCTGTCTGTCAGCTACTCCAAACAGCATTGTCTCTTGGTTTATGGTGTTTTATTGACAGCCTGCGTTTTTCCACTGGCCTCAGATGGTTTTAGTGTACATCATTATAACACCGTCATATTTCTCTGCTTATCAGTGTTGCTAGGATTACATTGGGGCTGGCTCCACAATCCATCTGGAATCAAATTGGTCATTGATCTAATATTGCAGTTTATCAGTGTTTCTCGGATTACATTGCAGATGACTCTGTACACCAGCTGGAATTCAATTGGTTGTTAATCTAATAGCATCATTTCAAATGTGGCAGTTGAATGGTTGCCTCCTTCTGCAGTTTCTGTGCAATGGATGTCTCCGCATTTGCTAGAGTCAAACTGCAGATATCTTCTCAATGGAGATCTCTGTCTGCTTTTTTTGTTTGTTTGTTTTTTTCATTTCAGAAGTCACTTTAGGACAAAAAGTGGCTTGGTTTCAAAAACTTAATGTCATGACTCAAAGGCAAGACATCGTTCTGCCCCTTCTTTCCATGTTATTTCCCAGTGTAATAATTACACTGAGACAAATCTTTTATTTCATCTAATATTAATAATTCAGAAGTGACCTTCTAAAGTAAATTTTTAAAACCTGTTGTTGGGGAAAGAGGTAGGCATTTTTAGAAAACTGTTAGTTCCACTTGATTTAGGTTGAAATGATTGACCAATAGAGGAACCCATATTCTCCACTTACTAGAGATGACCAGTTTAGAGTATGCCTAATTTTTAGGTGGTTAAAATTTGATGCAATGAATTCTCTATTCTGTTTCCTTGGTTCCTTTCATTTACTCTAAATCACGAGCTGCTTTGGTTTGTTGCTCTTGCTGGACAGTTCAGTCTGCTCTGCTCTGGCAAAGCAGTTTCTCAAGAATACCTTCCATCAGCTGGAGTCTCTTGTCCCACAGGAGAAAAACTATTTCTTAGAAAATAGATTATTTTTTTTTAGTGAGTTATCTGTGGATGTCATAGATCTACGATTTGTAATGTATCTACTCTGTCTTGTGCTTCTTGGTTCAAGTAAAACCTTCCAGCTCTGCAGTTTTGCTCTGTCTGGGATCAGTTGTTATCTAATACCTTCATCAACTGTTTCAGTATCCCCTTCATTATTTCAGGCACCAGTTTCTCATGTTCTTCCACCCCACCCCCATTCCCCCTATAAAGGACCTTACCTTCATTCTCTCATTTTTATTCACTGCACTGAATTGTTTACACGTTTGGGCGTGGCATTCAGCACACAAAGTTGGCTTTTTTTGGAGCTCAGGTTGTGGCATTCTCTTTGCTTCCTCTGCTTCTGGATGCTGCCTTGTCTGTGTGTTTGTCGTAACGTCCTGTTGAGGCTATCAGTACGACGAGTTCCACTATGCTCCTAAAGCCGAACTAGTTCCTTTTTCAGACAAAGTGTTGGAGAACAGTTTAAAATGCGGCTGCCTTTGCAGCCACATCCACACACTGTGTGCTTCCTCTAGACCCTTTCTTCCTGACAGCTGTGCTTCTGCATCAGCACTCCAGACTACAGCTGCAATCTCTTGCCCTTACGGGTAAGCAAAGGCTCTGGCACTCTGCTCTGCGCTGGGAGAGAACAGAAACACAGGTCTAGTAATCTGTCGAACCATTCCAAGTATATTCATGAGGCAAGAATACACAGCATAAAAACAAGGCTGAACACGGATTTATGTTGCAGGTGAAGCCTTATCAAAATGACATTATTTAGCCAATTAGTCCAATGGACTAGAATTTGTATTTCCAAGTGAAACGGCAGATCTGTCTCCTTAATTTTTTCTGTGCTTAATTTCTCCTACTATAGGAATCCAGAAGAAAGAAAATGAACTAAAATTTTCTCCTCTGTCTTGGTAAAGGAACCGAAAACATATATTTTTTTGCATATGAAGATAATGTTTTACATCATCTCAGTATCTCAAGCCATCTATTCCTCCAGCTGACAAAGCAGTGTCTTTTGGGAATGATACTGAATCTTTGAAAAATCTGGTGTTGCAATAAATAACAGTGGCATATATTCATTTACATTCTTTACATTTTAATATTTTTTCTGTAGTTTAAGTTTGTTGCTGTGCTCAGGGAAAATGTTCTAATTATTAATAGATCACACTGACTTTCCCCTCTTATTCAAGTGCTTTTCTAACCTTTTCATAAGTGTATTATTGCCTAGTATAAAGTTTTAATATTAGCCAGACGGAGAGAAATATTTATCTTGGTCTCTTATGCCTCATCTATTTTTATTTTTCTATTTATTGTTCACTGTTCATTAGAAAGTGTTATTTATCTCTACTGTGGGAAACCTTCCCAGTACACCAATGGATATGGTAATCATCACTATTGGGAATCCACAGAAAAAAAATTAAGTCTAAAACTGTTAACATTTTCCATTTGATTTTTTGGTTGTTTTTAAACAATACCTTTAATTTATCTTCAATGATAATATACATTTGATACTGAAGGATTCAGACCTCCCTTCAAATACAAAAGCTTCAGAAGGGTAATGAGGATAATTCCACCTATGTGAATCCAGTGTAATCTTCTTATTGCTAAAGTGGGTAAACAGGACTTGAATCAATATGAAAAAAATTAGAGTCTGGCTACATAACTGTTTTCCTTGACTAGGAGACAAGTTAACAGGTGAGCTTGTTAAAAGATGAGTACCACTGTGGAACAGTAAGAATGAAATACTGATCCAATAATGGTAAAGTTAAAACTTTTAAAACCCACAGTGGTTTAAAGATATAAATTTTTAACCAAGCTGATAACTGTTCCAAAAAGGAACAGAGTCTAGTCTACACTGGGAGTTGGGAAAATGTATATTTTTTGACAGATTTGGTCTCCCGTCACCAAAGACCGTGCTGACAGCTGAACATCTCTTTCAGTATCCACAAATGACTCAGCACAGAGGTGGGAACTATCACCTCTGCTAAGCCAACACAAAAAGATAGAATAAATCAGCCTGGGCATTTTGAAATACATCACTACTTCATGAAGATTGCTTCAAAGTACAGGCGGAAGCTGAGTCAAGACCCTCCTGAAAAATTAGGTGCATCTGTTTCTGACTATAGTTTTCTCACTCTGTGTTGCTGCAAAGCACCCTCTGTCCTGTAAAAGAGGACGGAGGAGGACAGGGAGATAAGCAAGAGAGTCAGGTTTGTCCATTTTCTTTTGGAAACCTGAAAGGTAATCAGGGCTCCTGAAGAACTGCAATCCCTCCTCACCTGCCACCAGCAGCACAGTGCTCAGACACATGTCCTAATGAGAATCTCATTCCTTTCAGAGAACCCCATCTCATTTGTTTGCTGGCTTCTTTATAGCACGTACCTGAACATAGAAGTTCGCTGTGGAACAATGACACAATCCAGGGTAACTCCAAAACAAGTTATTGTCCTTAAAAACAGAACTATTTCAAAATAATCCAAGTGATGCATTGCATACAGTGGTGGAAGGAGCTCCATCTAAATGGTGAAGGAAGGGACTTACAAAGCTGCAACCTCACTGCATGGCAAGGAGAACAACCTCCGTGTCTCTCTTCCCCTAGCAAGCCTTCCCTCGGCATGTGTTGCTACCACGTTATGCCATGCAGATACTAAGGTAAAATAGGCAAAGCTAAGCATGTTTGGAGATGTCTCTGAAAAATAACTGGAAATGGAAATCAGCTTGCTTATTCATGTGCTTAATGTTGCATGAAGCTGCCACTTAGATCATGGCCTAATACCTTGGACCTTGTGTAACTGTTTAACTCAATAGAAGCAAAGTAGAGTCTGATTAACCCTTTATTCTTTTCTGAGCCTAGGACACTTCTTTATCAGCACAACTTATAGAAAGAAAATGAAAGAAACAATTTATTCCAATGGCAATTCTAGCTCTGGTGATACTCCCTGAATTTTTTTCTTTAAAGCGAGCTATTTTGCTATGAGAGGGTTCCACTCTGTTATTTTAAAATGAAAAACATTCGAAAGTGAAATAAATTAACATTGGCATATGAACAGCTTGGGGAACAACAACAAACATAATGAAAAAGAACAAGGCAGCCTGCTATGTGAAAAGAGAAAAAAAAAATCAAGAAATCCATTTGCAGAAGTAAAAGCATTAAAGGCAGCAAAATAATCAGGCTAATGGAAAAAAATCAGATGAATGTAGTATTAGTGGATGATGAGGATGTAATTCACAAGTAAGATGAAATTGTTAAAAGAGTGGATCAATATACATAAACCCTAACATCGCAAAGTAGGCTAACCTCAAAATATTGAATATATCAAAAGAAACAGGAAACTGTCCAGAAGCAAAAAAAAAAAAAAAAAAAAGATGGAAAAGTTAACACAGCCAAAAGAGGATACTGTTAATGAGAAGACATAGTGAAAAATTGCTGTTATTGTGAAAAGGACTAAGTTACGAAAGACTTCTTTTTTTCTTTTCTTTTCTTTTTTTTTTTTTTTTTTTTTTAGTTCATAATGCACAAATTTCAGCCTTTTGTTCTGAGATTAAAGCCTTCAGGACAACAGAAAGGAGCTGCTTCCATGTCTCCGGTGTGACGATTCCATTCAAAGTAGTAAACTGGTAGCAACCTGTCAGCTGCTCTTAATTCTCTCTAACTCTCTCTGCAAAATACCCACAGGCTGAGGCACTGTGGTCCTGCGTACCGGATAACAACAGTTTGGGGTGGTGAGGGAAAGGTATCCATACCCAGGCCATTTAGACAGTCTGGGAAGGCAAAAAGCAGTGTAAAATGTTAATCGTGTGAAAAAAAAACACCATAATGAGCCAGCTTGCTTGTCACTTCAATTTTTAAGATAGCATTCATATGGTCTGATTGTTTCAGTGGGTGATTAATCATGATGTTTATGCTAGTTGTTCACTTCAGGCCTGGGATAAGTGGGCACAGATCACAGGTTTAGTGTATATTGGATTAATTTTCTTACCTATGTACTGAACAAATATGTGATTATATGATATTACATTATATTATAATGTTTATTTCTGTATGTTTCACACAAACTGAAGCAACAGAAGAATCAAGGTTTGGCAAAGCCAGAATTAACTTAAATGAGTAGCCTTGGAGAAGTTTGGTAACTGATGCTCTTGAAATAAATCAGTAAAATAAATCTAAATTTCTGTTCTGAAGAACTGCAGTAGTCCTATGTTCAGAGTAACATTGGCACTGAGCGCTCACAGTTTATTCAGTTGATGTCAGCGAGGGCTGCGAGTGCTCAGTATACTGTCTGGCACCACTGTGAACACAGTCCTCGCAACAAATTGATGCTGTGAGGAGTTAATGATTTCTCTTCATGACCAGCGAACTGCACCCCACTGTCACTGTAGCAATAATTCACACTCCCCTCACATGTTCATAACTAGCCCAGCTAGCGAGAGTGCCACCACCATATGTATCTATACAGTACAACTATTTTGTACATATACTTATTGGTATAGCATTGCCATTTAAAAATTTAATTTATTACATTAGATTGGGGGGGGGGGGGGGGGGATGGACAAACAGCAATCTACTTCTTAAGAATTAATTATCAGTTCCATAACATTACACTGAATATAGTCCCTTTGGTGACTCTCTTCCATTATTTCTGTCTCCCTACCTGATGTTAAAGGACTGTATACAGCTTTTGCCTGTCTTTTGGTCTCATGAGACATATGTCTACTATGTCGACCATCCACTGGATAAACTAATCTTAAGATTTCTGATTGCTGTGTGCATTGAAAAGTATTTGCTTTATTAAATTTCTGTACAATACATGTATCTCTTCCTGAGGTCCTAATTTTACACTTAAGGCTATACTGTAACATTTTATAGCTGTGTATGATATAATAAAGGTACTAATTATCTGAGGAGTTATAAGTGATCACTTCAGTGATTTCTCAGGTGGGAAACTCCAGGAACTATATTCTGTGATGGTAACTGTGTATAGAAAGGAGAAGCTCCTAAAATGTGTTCCCCAGAGTTTGAGGGGTAAATAAAGTGAAAACCACAATGTTTTACCATATCAAACTTGTTGAGAAGAATGAATATGAAACTAACATAATTCCAATGTGGCACCAAAATTCCTTTTCCCTAAAGGAGTTCATAGTTAAGGGTCTGTGTGAGTTTTTCTTCTTCCTTAGAGAGAAAGGACTTTGGATTAATTTTTCAAAAAAGAAATCAGATTTCTTACCAATTTTAACATAATAATAGAAGTTTACAGGTAGTTAATGATAATATAACTTTTGTTTGAAGGAGTACAGTGAAAAAAATCAATTAAAAAGAAATAAAATGGTCTCAGAGGAATTGTTGATTTTACATGGGAAAAATAGAAGCAGAGGTAATTTCAGTTACAGATGAATAAACTTTCCTTACAAGTAAAGATTCCCTTGGGACACCTGTAGTGCCAGCTGACAGCCTGTCAAGCTGTTCTACTACTTTGCCGTTTTATGTGTTGATGGTGTCTCCATGTCCTCTTCAAGTAGGTTAGTCTTCCTCCTAGGTCAACGATTCTCAGGTACAGTAATTTATGTGTTTCCAAATTGTTCTTCATTTCTGGAGACCTTTTGGCTGGTTATACTGTAATCCCCAAATCAAATTAATCCATTAATCATTTGTTCTAAAATAAATTACTGAAATCAACTTGAAATGTCCAAGGTTTCAGAGAAAGACAAGAAGCAATGGCTCAGAAAATGTTTTCTCTGCTGTTTGCATATTACATCTGGTTGGCAGTAATTGCTCGCATGTTGTCTGCCAGAATTGGATGAATTTGTATAGGCAGGTTTTTTTCTTTACCCAGTGACTTCATGCTCTTACGTTTTTTCTACAAGGACCCTCAAATAAAAATTACTTTAGGGGATAAATCAGTATGTGCTTTTTTGTTATGTAACATACACCGATATCAACTGCAGTTCAGATGGCATTATTTACTAAGGAGGAGACATTCAAAGCATGACGACTTCAAATGAAAGCTGAGTGCTTAAATAACCTTTGTGCTTATGAAAATCACCCCCCAAACCTGTTCATACTGAATCATTTATTTTCTGTGGCACTCTGACTTTAAAGTGGTTATAAAAATGTGATGCAGTTAATGTAATGCCTAATGAAAGACATAAATTGCAGAAACCAAAGTCAATTCATTATTTCATATGTGAATATTTCTTTTTCAGCATATTCAAATCTGAAAGAAATAACTCCATCTATTGGGCTGTTTAAATACTCCTTAACAGTATGATGTCCTCAAATTTCTTACAACGTAAATTAAGTTGGATAAGTGCAAGATGCAAAAATTAAAGTTAACTGAAGTAAGATATTGCAGTTTATTTCAAGCTACCAATTTAATCCATTTTAGGTAGCTGTGGAAAAATTAAATATGTGCAATAAAGATTCTGCAGAGCTAAAAGAGATCAGAATACAATTTATCAGTACAGTTTATTAGAACCATTTTTTCCTTCTGCTTCCACTGCTGTAGAGATGGAAAAGCTATGAAGAGAATGGCAAAACTTAGCGATATATTTGAACGATGAATACAAAAGCCTACTGGTACACCTAGTATTGGGCTTATAGAGCTTCAAGGCAGGTCTGGTTTTGTCCAGTCTATGGATGGGTGGCCTCCTGGAAATCTTAATTACTGCAGGCAAGAACAGAGGACTGGATCAACTCTACAAAGTACTTCTGTACTTGCTGAGTTAATGGATGAAAGAAAAGGGTAGAACGTGCAGAAAATCGAGGAGTGAAAAATGACTGCTGTTCAGGCACCATGAAAAGCACTAGCTAACAGTGTTGAAAAGTTGGAAGGTTAGAAAAGAAATCCTTCATTTTTTCACCACCTTGATGTCATCCTGAATTCTCAGAACATAAAGAGCCGGAAGCTTGAGCCTGTTATGCAAAAAACCCTAACAAACTCATGTAACTTCTTCAAAGTCACAGAGGAAATCAGAGACAGATAGATAGATTGGATGATGAAAATAAAATGTTTTGACTATAATCTATGCTCTAGTTATTCTACTGTCTATATATCAAGGTGATTCTGCTATACATATATTTGTCCAGGTCTCTGTTGTTTACCTGCATTATTTTATTTTCTTTTTATTCTCATTTTCAGAAAGGAAACTTAAACAAGCAATAATGCTTATAGAGAAAGTGACCTTGTTCTGTAAGTATTTCAGAATATTTTTACCAACAGACACAGCATCAACTCTATAGACTACTATAGTGAATGGGGAAACTTCTCTGAGTAAGCTCAAAACAACTGCAATTCTACTGATGGTTGAAAGAAAAAAAACCCTAGAAGTTTGCAAAAGACTTTAGAGAAACATTAAAGTGAGAAAGGGGGAATGGGATGACTTGAAAGGCGGCATCCTAAGGATCAATTGATCTGAATTTGTCTGAAGACTCAAAAGGAGCCATGTGAGTATTATCTGTTTTCTGTATCCTGGGAAGGCTTTCTTCTCTGTGTGAGATGCAATCAGGCTTTCTAGTTTTATTTATTTATTTATTTTAATTGATAATGGCCAGCAAGTCCTGGTTTTAAATTAACAAGTTGATGGAAACGTGATGTCTGTGTTCAAAATGGTAAACCTTTTTGGTTTTAGTGAATATTCATGGTCTTGAATTTTTCTTGTCAAGAAGACTGCAAGACTAACTTGCAATAATCCTCTTTTAAATAGGTCAACAGGGAATGATGTGATGCCCAGGCTGGCTGGAACATGCCTGACTAGCTGGTAGTCGTAAGTGCTCTGAAAGACGTTGCTGGAAGAGTATTGTGCAGAGCCAAAAGAATCTGGAGTAAAAGATGGGAGAAAAGTGCTAATTTTCTGGTCTGAATTTACAAATACTGGCAAAGCAAATTTTCACAATGGCTGGAATCTCATATAAAGCACTAGCACAAGACCCCCTCCTCCTGAAAATCAAGAAAAATGCTTTAAGTTATGTGTGTGAAGAAGCTAATCTCATGCAGAATCCTGGCAAGATTAAAAGCATACTACATGTTACCAGGAGAATCTCTCTAATACTATTTACAACCCAAATTGTCCACTTTTCAGTCATTTAAAAGGAAATGTGTTTGGGGTCTTTTTTAACTAAACAGTGTTCTGCAAGAATACAAATTTTTGTGGGAAGCCATGTGTTTGTCCACACTTATTCAGCAGTCCTTGTGTGGATACTTGCTGCAGTTCCAGTTCAAGGGCAACTGCACCTGCCACGTGATACTTAAATTTCTCATCATACACATGTAGCAGTTTATTTCACACTAAAGACTGGCGATTATATTGATCTGAACAAAAGTTTTTTGTTTATAACTCATATACATTCAAATGAATTGAAAAAGAAGGAAAGCCTCTATTTTGATGTTACATGCAGAGAATAGAGTTGCTAAAAAGTATTTGCATATTCCCCCCAAGACAGATTCTGACACAGCAGTTTTCCTGGTTGGTGTCAGCATGGTACATGCACAACGATTGGGAAAATGCCGTCAATTCCCTTGCTTCATAAGATTCATCTGACACATCTGAAGCATGAGGAAACTTAAACACCTGCTCAAAGATGGGAAAAATCAAAGGGAAATCAATACGACACTTTGTTTTGTACTTTCAACTCCTGAGAAAGTGTGTATTATTCAGAAAAAAAGGGAAGTGATTTCTCTGACCTGCAAAGCAAATGAGAGCATCTTGAAGGAAATAAACAGAAACATAGATGCAAATTATTGTTTTTCTGATGCTGAGACAACTGTAAAGGCAGTGTCATTTAAAAAACATAATATAGTAGAAATGAATAATTTCTGCTCAGCTTTGGAGACAAATCTGATATAACCAGACCTAAAAATATTTCAAGAAAGCTGTTTGGAGATGGCTTTTTGTTTTGAAGTATAAAGTGCTGGGTGTGAGGAAAAATTCAAATGTCAAAGATTTTTGTCACACTGCTAATGAAAATATATCAATGTGATGTCAGAAAATTATAAGCAAGTTTAATCTATACACAACAATAGGTGTGGAAAGCAGAAGTCATTTACTATTCAAAATATAAACAGCAACCATTTCCAAAGCTTAATATCCTGGTATTTTGTGCCTGATCTATGCCTCCCACACCTACAAGCGCTGTAAATTCATTTAGTTCTGTTCAGAAAAATTCTAGGCAAAAGATAAATTTCAGCTTGAACATGAACATCTGATTTTGTTTTACTTCAGTAAAGACAACTGTGAAAATTACAGAAGTGATGCTTCTGGTTGTCACAGAGACAAGAGTCTGATGAAACTGATTTCAGGAAAGACTTGGTGAATTTCACTGTTTATTTTCATAAATATTTTGTGCTTTTACAAATCTTAGAACTTTATTTTGAGGCTGAATTATGTAAATATGTATGAAAATATGTATGTAATTAAATGTTGATGTTTTTTCTTCACAAGATTTGCAGCTAGACTTATAGATAGGCAACACCAAATGATGCAAGGAAGTATGAAAACCAATGAAAAATTATCAGTAGCAATAAGTGTCAGCATGAATAGCCCCAAATAAATGTCAATTTTAGATGTCAATTTTCATTAAAACTAAAGCTGAATGCTAGATATGATTGACAACTTCTATTATCAGTTCTAAAAATTCACATAACTTTATTTGATAGTCATCAGTATGAAAAGTAATGCATATTATGTTATTACTTGCATTTGAAATGCCATTCAGAGAGGTTCCAGAAATAAGGAGCAGGTAACTGGCGGACTCCCTGTGTGGACCCACGTGTTAGAGTCATACTCTCCCTCTGGTATAAATGCATTACAAGCCTGAATGAAGATATATTCAAAAATGTGAAATTATTCTGTCTTCCAATTCGTATTTGGAGAAATAGCAAGAGAAAAAGGTTGAGTGATGAGCTGCTAATACTCACATATGAAGGCCAAGACAAATTCTCTGGAAAAAAAGTCCGGAACCGATGCAATACTGTAACGGCAAGTCCGAATTTCCTTTTAATTGCTGAGAATTTCTTATGACAGTTTTGCTTATGACAGACTCTACTGTCAACGGTATCACCAAAATACACTGGAAAAGTATTCGAAGCTGCTGTATGTAATTCAAAACAGCAAAGGAACAATCCCCCAGCATTCCCTGGCTATTTCCAACCTACCCTGATGTCATGATTTTACCCCAGCTGTCAGCTGAGCACCACGCAGCCGCTCACTCACCCCTTCCCATTCCGATGGGGGAGAGAATTGGAAGAGTAAAAGTGAGAAAACTTGTGGGCTGAGATAAAGACAGTTTAATAGGTAAAGCAAAAGCCACGTGCACAAGCAAAACAAAAGCAAGGCATTCATTCACCACGTCCCATGGGCAGGCAGGTGTTCAGCCATCTCCAGGAAAGCAGGGCTCTGTCACACGTAAAGGTTACTTGGGAAGACAAACGCCATCGCTCCGAACGCCACTGCCCCCCGCCCCCCCTCTTCCCCCAAGCTTCTTATAAACTGAGCATGACGTCATGTGGTATGGAATATCCCTTTGGTCAGTTTGGGTCACCTGTCCTGTCTGTGTCTCCTCCCAACTCCTTGTGCACCCCCAGCCATCCCGCTGGCAGGGCAGTGCAAGAAGCAGAAAAGGCCTTGGCTCCGTGTAAGCACTGCTCAACAATAAGTCCGTAGAACAAAACCGTCTCTATATTATCAATGCTGTCTCCACCACAAATCCAAAACGTATCCCCACACTAGCTACTGTGAAGAAAATCAACCCTCTCAGCTGAAACCAGGACACCAGATCAAGAAACATGCTCTTTTCTGACCCTGTTATCTCTCAGATTTTGTTTTATAATGAGGAAAAGTGAATTGCAAAAAGGTTGAGTAAGTCCCCATAACAATATGGGAAGGATTCGTCCAGTTTTATTAGGTTCCAGAGGTTCTTATCAGACAGCTGCGTGACTGCTGATGTGACTGACACGTAACCTCACCAAAAAATACTCTGTCATGACTTACTGAGGGGGTTAAAAAGTATCTTTGCAATTACAGCTAACATCGCTGCAGAGCTGAACAATGAAAGAGCACCACGGAGAACAGGAAAGCACGTTAGTACCAAATGCCAACTTAGTGTCTAGTATTAATGAACTATATTAAGGGAATAGCATCATCCCTTCCTTTCTGCACTTCATTAGAGGAACTCTCAAAAGGCTAGAAGTAGAGACAAGAGCTTAAAGAACTTGTGCCTTGGTTATGTTTCAAACAAATGCAAAATTCTCTGTTCTGCTTACAGTTTATTCATAATTAAATCTGACCTTAAGGCATAGATGGAGGGAAGTAAGAGAAAAATTAATGTTGAGTAAATATTTCTAGGAAATTTCTTAGGAATTCTTCCTGTTTTAAATTAATTTCTGATGTGTTCATGTTCCTTGTGAGTTAGGTTTAAAAAAGAACTCTAGTTTACTAGAAAACAAGTTCAGAAAATCCTTTCATTTCAAAGGAATCTTGTAAAATACTGATAAAAAGTTCATTTTGAAGTAGCCAAAGTGATGCTTTGCAAAAAAAAAAAAAAAATATTTTTACCAACTAGGGGACATATTACTGAATACCGTGCTTTTCACAAGCAAAGAATTTCTTTTACTTTATGTTTAATTCTCAATATTGAAAATAACTGAGAAAATTGAAAGCTATTCAAACAGAATTCTGGAAGAGACATGAGATAGGTCATCATAATGCAAATGATTTTTTTTTTTTTTTTTTTCAAAAATGGAGTGACTCCAGGAGATAGGTATGGAAGAATATGAATTTTGTGGTTAATTTTGAAATTCAATGAACTTTTTCCACCCAAAACCTAAAAAACCTGTAAATTTCTGGATTTAGCAGGGTCTGTGAGAGAAACCAAATTAGAGACTTACCTTCCCTGTACAATCAGATACGAAGGTCTTTGGTAAGGACCTACTGGCAGATGCTATACATGGGGATTTGAACTCTTTATCCTCAAGAGTTAAGACCCTCAGTTCACTTGATAAGACAAGTTCTTCTAAGGATGAAGTTTTTCAAAGAAGAGCTCATTTATTTTGAAAGAGCACCAGACACCTGTGATACACACCTTTTTGTCATATTCCACTGGTTCACATGCTGTCTGGCATCAGTGAGTAGAATTCTCCAAGAAAACTCTTCATTCCTATATGGAAGAAGTATAAAGATTGTTAGAAATAACCTCTTGAAAATGGTCCTCAGAAGATGCTGATCCAACAAACTGAGGTGTTTTAAGAGAATCCATTTCATGAAAAATCTCGTCTGAAAATTATTGAAGTGTTTTCTTCTTAAAAAGATTGGAATAGTTTGTTTATATTTTTATGATTAATATGGCAATAAGTAAAAAAGGCACCTGTTGTCTATGAAATATAACATTAAACATCTGTTTTCCACATACATTATGCATCATTGATGTGACACGTTAATAACAGAAAGCAAGCAAACATGCTTTAAATCAAGGTTTAAATAAAACTTTCATCTCTCTGCTACTGTATCAACTTTACAGCTAATTTAGCAATTTTCTACTCATTTGAAAATAGCATCCCTCTGTTCATTCTACAGTTATTTGAAGGAAAACTACCTACACTGTCTAGCTGCTATCTGCAGCTCAGGTATTAGGTTTTTATTGCTTTTCAAATCCAACTAAATTTAATAGCTAATTTAGCATTTGAAGTTTTGGGATCTCCAGAAAATTATCTGATACTCTGCTCTGCTCAGAGCAGCTCTAACACTCAGCCAAGATTTTCTGAAGCTAATGATTTGCTCTAAGTTGTGAATGCACACTGGGGAAGTTTCTCTAACGTGGTTTGTTGTTTTGTTTTTTGTTTTTCCCCCCTGAAAATCCCAATCATTTCTCCTCCTGATGTAATTCTGACACCTCTAGTAATGATGAGATTTCAGGTGTTGGCTGACCACTGGTGCTCTAACTTCCAGGATAGCTACCTCTTTCTAGGGGAGGTCTTAAATAACAAATATATTAAAAAATCAAAGTTGTGAGGCCTTGTTATTTCTAGACTCCTATCACTACATCTTCTCTATAGCGAGAGGAGAAATAGACACAAGGCCAGAGTGATCTATCAGATAAATTGGGCATTACATCTCACTTTTAATGCTTGCAAAGTTTCAACCTTTCACTTTAATTGAACTTTACAGTTCATTTAACAGTATAATTAAAATTAGATCCCAGCATTTCTACCCATTCTTTAGCATTTTCCTCTACACTCTGGCTGCTGTACCCTTTTCACTTTTCTTTTCCCATGATCTATTAAGTTCTTATAATTTTTCTTCTCCCACCTTATTCTGATTTTTCCTTTCTCTGCAGTCACTCCATATCTTCTTCTGTCTGGAAATGACACATCCTGAAATTTTCTTCTGCCTTCTTATGCTCCAATTCAGTGATAAAACCCTACTAAACCCTTTCTCTCAACCGCAACACCCACAGAGTCCACCTACATGAAAAAGCTCAACTCTTCATTCCTTTCCCATAATTCAAAAATTCCTGTTCCACCAATTTTGTAATCTTTCATGATCTTTCTCATTTTCTTCTTCTACTCACTTGCTTTCCCTTAAGCCTTATCCTGTCTACCAACTGTTTGCCAATGATGTACTTAATTTGTGTCACCTCACTCTTTAAGTCCTGGTAGAGCCGTTAGTGTGGCTCATCCCATCCAGCCTCTCCTAAACTTTTTTTTTTTTTTTTAAATGTACAATCTCACCCCTTTTCTTCTGCCATTTTGATTCTTCTTCACTACTCAGGTCTATCCTCTCTGGTTTCAAATATCTTGTCAACATATTTTTTTTGCATTTATTGTCTGTTGCCTCCCTTTCCTTAGCACTGAACCTGAGCTGGATGTAGATGAGCACTTTCCCAGCACTGTGGCCTCTCTCCCTTAGGAGGTGGATTTTTCTCAGTTCTCTCTCTGTGTCTTTTTCTCCCTCACTCATCACACTCCTACAGCCGCTTACTTTGCAATCCTCCCTCTCTACTCTGAGCTCTCTGGGAGTCCTGTAACGTTATTCTCTCTTCCTTTAGCTCACAGTTGTGTTGGCAAGAATCAGACAATTCACTGTCTTTTCTTTCTTCCCTCAACAAGCCTACTATACTGTGACAGCAGGTAAAGGCAATGTAAAGCCAGAATTAGCCCCCTCAAGGAATGCTTTGAATGCTCTTTCTCTCAGCTGCTCAAACCAGCCTGACAAGGCAATGAGAATCAGCTGGTGGCAGTGTGAAGTATGATTTTTTTTCCCGACTAGTAGTTGGAGCATTGAGGAGGGTAGAATACAAGATAGTAGTGACTTTGCTTAATTGTCATCCCTTTAAGAAGTTACAGGACTTCAGGAATAACATGAAAAGAAGGTTACATTTACAGTTCTGTGCTGAAGTGACTTTAATTGTGAGGTGTTCCGTTACTGAGTGATTAGCATCAAAGACACATAAGCAAATTGTTAAGCACAATTTTGTAACAAAGACCTAAAATATTTACTATGGTAACGGATTCACTCTTTAATGTCTAAATCTTCCTTCAACTCCTGCTTCAGGTTGCCATTTCTAATGCAAATAATTTCCAGCAATAGAAATGAGAGTTTACCCAGCTCAAATGAGTAATATAACTTTAGTATGAAAATGAATGCACCACTCAGAATGACGGACATTGCAAAGGTGTGCTAAGCAATAGGGAGAGATCGTGCTACCTTTGGTGTCAGCTGTTGCTGGGCAGAAGGGACATTGATCTGATAGCAAGAGCCAAGCTCAGATGGAAGGATTAAAGGTTCCCAGCCCTCTGACATTACCATGTAGATGTCTCAAAGAGCCTTGGGCTATGTAGCACCAGCTTCTGATTCTTGAGGAGCAAGACTGAAGTCTTGGCTGGGTGTTATGAGTTTGTATTTAGTCAATAAACCAGCTAATGATGATTTCTCGAGACAGCTCAACAATATATCTTAGCTCTGTTCTGGATGAACCACTTCCCAGATAACTTAGCTTCCACAGCCAGTTGATATTTACTCTTGGCAAACACTGTTAAATAATGCCCAAAAGGAAGTGCTAACTGCAACAGCATACTGCCAAATATTCATCAAGCTGTTATCACAAAAGTGTTCCTCCTTCCCTGAGCTGGTAGATGTTTGCCTACCCATATAAATATACTGGTTTATTCCTTCTGAGGATCTGATAAGCATAAGCTGGCAAGACAACTTGCACTGATTGCATTCTGCTGAGAAATGTATATTTTCTTCTGATAAATTTAGTGATACAACTTTGTTCATTAAGCAGAATTTGAAGAAAGCATGAGAAGCAAGGAGGCGTAGAGAAAAATCTAGTCAGTGATTTAATGCTGTCAGAAAGGATCTTAAAATATTAGGCAACATCTCTTATTCTAGGAGTCCTGTACCCATGGTACGCTGGAGATTCATCCTCTCAGTGATTTGTGGCCTTGCACATCTCCTATTTCAAAAAGTGTTTTATCAAAAATAGAGAGTCAACTCTGCTGTTTTTCAATAAATAGGAGGTAGGAACAGGAAAATTCTATAGAAAAAATGCAGTTTCTGTGCACAGTTCATTCATAAACTACTATGGGAAAATAACAAGCCATTGTTTCCGTATTACACCCAGTAAGATTTGACTTACTGAGTGCAACTCTGATTACCAGAGCACTCCAGTGGGCAAAGGGTATTTCCTTCTAAGTGTCATAACAGGATAAGTATCTGTTTTCTCATCTTGATTCCACCCTCAAACTACTAAAAGAAGAAAGAATGTGCAAATTATAGTTATTTTGAATTAGGTTCATCAAACAGATGCCTTCATTTAAAGAATCAAAGAAAAGGCTAAGAACACCTGCATGGCTCAAAAAAATGGAAAAAAAAAAAAAAAAAGAAAGATTTTTTCCCTCCCTCTGCCTCTCTGATATAATAGACAGGTGCTTACCAATTTGCATTGAGTGTTGTTGTGAGATTATTCACCCCTTGATTGCTTCTTGGCTTTTAAAGTGTTCCTCCCATGAGTGAAGCATTACAGGAGTGAGACAGGAGATATGAATGATATTGCTTCCTAATACCCTGTTTCACATGCAAAAGTCACAATTTTTCCATGCCTTACACAGTTCCAGTCTCTCACTTTACTCTGCATTACTTACAATCAACATCAGGATTTAAACATCAGGAGAAAACTGTTTCATTGAGACATCTAGCAGTATTTCGGCTTTAATTATAATCACAAACTAACTGCCACAAAATATAGCCATATTTTCTGAGCAAGTACAATATGTATGAAGAAAAGAAAAGTCTTCTCAAGAAATAAGAAACTAGAGAAAATATAATTAAATAATATCATGGCCCTTTAGACTGTTCAAGTGTTGGGTCAGTTTGCTGAGGATGCCTCTGTGCTTTGGGAGTCTTCCATCTATTTAGCAACATCTGGTATGCTTCTAAGCATTGCTTTTTACAACTTGAGTTATATTTCTACTTATCTTGTAATATGTTTTCAGTAAATGAAGTAAGGATATTTTCTCCTTTTCAGCAAAGGTGAAAAAGGCTTATTTCCTTGCCCATTACCTTCCCCAAACTAACTAGAACAGGTAAATCAAATTAAGGAAAGGAATACAAAATTATTGAAGATGTGAAATGATATAGAAAAACAATAGATAAGATAGTTACACCAGATTACTTGTCATCTGTAACTAAAAGATAAAAGGGCCTTTTCTCTCTTACCCCTATTACCTAAATGAGAGATTGGTACATTTGGTTTCTGGTTTATAGTGGAAGAATCTTTTAAATAATTAATACTTAAATATTTTGGAACAGAAAGGGTGAAGACCAGTGTTTTCAGAGCACCAGTAAAAAGATAATTGGTTTATGGAGACATGTTGTCTCATTAGGATTCTTTTTTAAAATTATTATATAAGGAACATAGTTCTTGCGCTACCATTGCAAATTTCTACTAGTTTTTGAAGGATATCCCAGCTTCTGGCATTTTCTCCCAGAAGCAACCACTGCAGCCCTCCCCTCCCCCCCCCCCCCCCCCCCCCCCCCGTCCTCACTACCAAAACCTTGCAATGTAAACCAAATACAGCAACCTACAATATTCAGCTCTCCATTGTCTATTATTAAGCAGAATGCTGAATGCAGCAGAAGAATATCAAGCAAAGCAATGATTCAGCAGAGAAAGTAAGCATATTCGTAAGTTACCGGGACTATTCAAGGACGTAAAAGACATATGTATATGCAAATGCCGTAAAGAGACAGGGCTAGACATTCTTCAATATATGTTTCACCTTGGTTAAATGTAACATAACTTATATAATGATTACTGTGTGGATAAATTAGGAAAATCAGATTATTAGTAAATTTTAATACCTTAGACTCATTTTACTGCTTATTAATTGAGTTCCCAAAATATTATAACCTGATTCGTACACAGAAAAATAAAATGAGAAAATAAAAAAGCAGAGTATTAAACTATTGGTAGTATGTAATTTTTTTAAAGAGAATTCTATTCTTAATTTAAATCACAATTACCTTTGCCAGTGCTGCACTCTCAACCTGAAAAAACTCTCTAGCTAAATTTGGCAGTCATCCAGCTATTGGATCTTGTGACTTAAGTTAGTTGTGGAGTTCATTTATGTTCCAAGGGACTTATGCACAAATCTTTAATGAAACTTCTATGCCAAAACTGTACAGAATGTATTTATTTTTCTCACCATTTGTCAGGGTCAAAGAACAAGTTTCTGTAAAACTTGAGGCTTTCTAAAACATTCAGGATGCCAAGTTCTTTGGCTTCAGAGTTGCACGAGTGAAGCCAGAAAATAGATGGATCTGGCACTTTCAAAATTGCTTAAAAATAGAAATATTGCAAAAGTTGCACACATGTGCAATAATAATACTTGTTCTGACAGCAGGAACAGCATGTACATTGTACTTTTTTTCCTTCCTTTTTCCCTCCTTTAAAGACATAAGCCCAGTCAACCCACCTAATTGTAGGTACCTAACTCAGCCAGCTCTTTCTTGCCTTCAGAACAGCAAACTGGATCAGCTTCTATACAATGAAATCTCACCGTGCTGAAAGTCACTTGTTGAAACAGCAGTGAACATTAACCTCTTGCTGCCTCCGATGGTTACACATCTATTGCTGTCACAAGAATTTTCCCCAGTTTCCTTTTGTTTTGTCACTGATGTTGCTCATTCCTCATGTCAAAAGCCAGATATCTAAGTAATGTGAACTTACATTAACAACTTCCTAGCTGCAGAAATGTTTGGAATGGTGAAATCTTTCTATCGTGAAAAAGGAGAAGTATCCTTGTTCTCCATAGAAATTTGTGATTGGTCACTATTTAACACACGGAGTTCATGGAAATGAGTTCTGGGCCTTTGACAGTATTAGAGTGGCAACTTGACCAACTGGGGTTTTGAGTAGAAAGATAGATTCAAAGGTGCGTTTTGATCTCCTGTATAAGCTCCACAGAGAACAGAAATTACTTTTACACTTCATTACATACCTTTATTACTGTCTCAAGGATAAGTGCAGAGTTCTACCCAATGTTTTGTGTTGAATGAATGAAAGGAGTAGCAAACCTATTTCTCTGGAGCAAAATTCATTAGAATGTGAAAGGCATGGTCAGTACGGCCACATCATTTTCCTCTTTCTTTTTACCATGCTGAAACATCTTTCCTTGAATGTTTGACTTCTGTGGTTTGGGAGAAACAGAGCGTGAGGAGGAGAATACTAAAGAGAGAGATTCTCCTCCATGGCAAAACCTTTCTGGAATTCTTCAGCAAATCCAAATATTCCCATCTGTTTTCCTAATAAAAGATTGAAATCATTAACATAAATCATCTCACATAAATCATCTAACCTCTGAATTGCAAGCCCTTTAATCATTAAAAAAACAGTTGTGTGATGTTCATGCAGTAATACAATGAACTGAGGCTGGACACTATGATATGACACATCCAGTTCTGATTTTATCCATTGTTTTTTTACCTGTCCCTTCATAAATCTCTTAAACTACATGCTTCTAACCCTGTTTTTGCTAGTCACCATTTGTATTACTGAAGCATCTGAATGTTTCAAAAAGTTTGGCTCCCTGTAGTGCTGGGTGCAGTATACACAACTGGTAAATAATAGCCTGCTCACAAAGAGATTATTACAAAATTGTATATTAGCATCCAGGAAGAGCTTTTCTGAAACTTTGGAGAAAAACAGAAGTGATAGGTGCCAGGAAAAATGAAAAAAGATAACATGCAGTAATTGATAATGGCTTTGCTCACACAGTATTTCTGTGGGTATTTTGCGGGGGAAGGAGGGGGGAAGAAAAAAAAAAACCCAAACTCTGACATGAATATATGGAAATATCAGTGTTATACTTCATCGTATATGACCAAACATCTGCAATCAGGATGTCTAGTACTGGAATGAGAATACTCCAGGGGTGAAGAAAAATTGGTTGAAAGTGAACAGAAAGGATGATGTAATACTGAAAAAATCAGAAGATGACATTTTGAAGAGTATGTAGAAATTGCACAGTTTTGGTTTTTTGAATGGTAAGGATTAAAACTGTTGCACAATAACAGCTGGAAGAGAGGAGTGAGAATGCATGAGAGATATAACTCTGCAGACACCAAGGTCAGTGCAGAAGGAGGGGGAGGAGGTGCTCCAGGCGCCGGAGCAGAGATCCCCCTGCAGCCCGTGGTGAAGACCATGGTGAAGCAGGCTGTCCCCCTGCAGCCCATGGAGGACCCCGTGAGGGAGCTGGTGGATGTGCCATGAAGGAAGCTGAAGCCCATGGAGACCCCATGCTGGAGCAGGCGCCTGGCAGCACCTGTGGCCCTGTGGAAAGGAGCTCAGTCAGGAGCAGGTTTTCTGGCAGGAGTTGTGACCTTGCGGGGGACCCACACTGAAAAGTCTGTTCCTGAAGGACTGCACCCCGTGGAAGGGACCCACGCTGGAGCAGTTTGTGAAGAACTGCAGCCTGTGGAAGGACCCATGTTGGAGAAGTTCATGGAGGACTGTCTCCCATGAGAGGGACCCTATGCTGGAGCAGGGAAAAACTACAAGGAGGAAGAAGCAACAGAGACAACATGTGATGAACTGACCGCAACCTCCCTTCCCCATCCCCCTGTGCCGCTGGGCAGGGGGAGGACGTAGAGAAGTCAGGAGTGAAGTTGAGCCCAGGAAGAAGGGAGGGATGGGGGGAGAGTGTTTATAGGTTTGTTCTTATTTCTCATTATCCTACTCTGTTATTAACTGACATAAATTTAATTAATTTCCCCACATCAAGTTTGTTTTGCCCATGATGGTTGCTGGTAAGTAACATCCCTGTCCATATCTTGACCTACAAGCTTTCCATTGTATTATTCTCCCCCTACCCTGTTGAGGAGGGGGAGTGGTAGGGTGGCTTGGTGGGTACCTGGTGGCCAGCCAAAGTCAACCCTCTACACTTACAGTTAATCTTGAATTAGGTAACCAAGAACAACCCTCAGCAACGCTAGAATCAGCCATGCGGTGTGCTGGTTTTGGCTAGGGTATGGTTAACACAGCACATGCAGTTGTGCTGTCCTTCTGGTGCAGCACAGCCTTTAGCTTGATTATTGCAGTACTTCTTGTCAGATAATAACCTGATTTTAGTGATTCACACGTGCCACTTTTCATCTGGAGTATTGTAACTCCATAAAAGCGGACATAACATCTTAGGAAGTTCCAACTAGTGTAAAATACTCCAATACATTTTCTCCACAGCACAAGCAGTCACAAACGTTATCAACTTTATCCTTTCTGCCCTGTTTTGCCTCCCCACAGATTATCGAATCAATCCAAGGTCTTTGTTCTTATCATGAAAGATCTCCACGACCTGGATGAAGGCTATCTAACACTGCAAGCAAAATCTCTGAGATAAAGTCATTTCTCTGGTACAGTGGAAATTTGTACAGTGAAGAGAATTATTTGTGTGGAAAGCAGAATTTTACACTGGCTGGTAGAACTGTGGAATAAACTCTCTAGAAACTTCAAATTTCACCATTCTCAGTGCCTTCTGGACAACTTATTATGTTAGTTGTACACCTAAACAATGTTTGTATATTCAAAACATCCATTTCTATGTACAAACTGCTGAAAGATTGTCCTTGTGAGTGAAACACTTAAGGGAAAACGGCTGGATTTGACATATATTTTTATGGGCAGGTAATGTTTGGATGAAATTTAAACCTCCAACTTTAAAATTTGTACTAGTGCATCTAATATTCCTGAAGTATCTACAATATGCTGTCACTGAATAGTCATAGATATATATGTAACTAATCTGGTATTATGCACTATCAATGTTATAGATTTTTTTTAAAAAAATCTTCTATTTAGCTTTTTAAAATGTTAACATGAAAGTCATAGCAGAAAACCATCCTATGATGGTTTCAGCTGGACATCAGAAACCATACATTTAGATTGATTTTAATGGTCTGGTTTTCTGAAGATCAGAGACCTGTGAGAATCCTAATTAAAAAACAAATATACACTGTTACATTTTCCGTGCAAACAGTGAAGTGTATCCCAAGAATGATTCTTTTAAGAGATTTTTTTAAAAATCAAAGCATAAACTCTTTTGTCATTTTAAAAATAAACTTATATTCTACCACATATCTTCTAGACACTCAGATCCTTTTAGTGGTAGGATAATCAAAATAAAATCAGAGTATATGGCTTGATCAACACATCATTCTTCAGACCAAGTAAAGTTATGAGAGCTGAAGTAGAAATTATTTAATTCTAAAGATGACTAGTAAAAATATAGCCAACCAGACTGAAAGGCAACAATCCAACACAGCAGTTAAGCACATGTTTAATGTTTATTTCAATGGATTTACCCACAGATTTGTTTTGTAATGCCCTGTGTATTCTGGTCCTGATCCAGAAAAAACACCTATTTATAGGCTTAGAAAATGTATATACTTAAGATATATATGCGTTGAACTGAATACCTTGATGCTACATGTTCAGAATCAAGCATATGCTTAAATCTTTTTGCCACAAATGAATGACCTAATCTTTTTTAGCAGAGAATATTGGAATTTTTCACACAAATGAAAGCAACTAAATTTGTAATAGTCTGATAAGCACCAACAAAATTACCTCACAAATTTGAAATTCAAAATGTTATGCTGATGAACGGGTTTGACTGCCAACATTTTTTGGCATAGACTAAGATGTCAAAGTTTTTTTATTCACATGGGTATTATGTA
The DNA here is from genome assembly GCF_011004875.1 of Balearica regulorum gibbericeps. Taxonomy (NCBI): domain Eukaryota; kingdom Metazoa; phylum Chordata; class Aves; order Gruiformes; family Gruidae; genus Balearica; species Balearica regulorum. Next base: position 25,591,371 of record NC_046186.1, read on the forward strand.
AGTATTGTTTATTGTATTCATAAAAATATAATGTACATGAAGATTCAGTGACTGTAACAAACAATACAGAGCAGTTTTGTGACAAAGTATTGCTAATGGAAATCATCTACTAACAGTATTGTATACTATGAACCGTTTTTAGTGACTCCCAGCTGGTTTATTTAATCTCACAAAGACAGTGAAGATTGTTCATGAGCTTTTGGGAGCCTTGTTATCAGATAACATATTTGAGGGATTTCATGGTCTGCTTCAATAACTCTGCTGACAAGCCCAGCCTGGGAGGATAAGTGAACAAACTCACTTGAACAGTTATAGTTGTTCTTGTGTCTTCTGTTTCTGTAGAAACCACCTCCCCAAATTTACTGCATTAAATTTCTTATTTGATTTATTTTTAAGTAATCTTGATAACATTTTTTCCTAAAAACATTTATTCATAGTTTGCCCTCAACCATAATCACTTTCAGCCTAATCATAAGGCTCTGCGGTATAACAATTACCATCTCCCCTACTATATGACAATTTGGCAGACTTTATAAATCCCTAGAGAAAAGTTATATAAAAATATACAAAAATAAATTTAAAAAAATATTTAGGATGCTTCAGAATGTGAATTGAAAAAAAAAAAAAAAATCTGTCATAGGTAATAGGGCCCAGCAAATAGACCTTTGACTAAGCATCTCCAGTTTCTCAACAAAATTATTTTCCACTTTTCACTTTGAACAGAGTCAACTTAAGGATAAGATGATGCACAAAGCCATGAGTCTCAATTTGACTCTTGCCTCTTTACAGCTATTTTCTGGGTCCTGGGGCACTATGAATTGTGTCTAGGAAGGTCATAGAGACAGAGAAGTCTTTAGAGACAACAGCTACTCTCAATCAGAAAAACTTCATTTGGAGTATAAGCTGTAAGAGGTGTAAAGGAGGCCTCTGTCATCTTCTGTGGGCTATTCTTATCCTCTTCTGTTCCGCAGGAGCCACCTAAGGCAAACCCGGAAAGTTTCCAAGAGTGCCATGCTGTGCTTTCACTAAGAGAAGAAACTAAGCCACAGAAATGTGCCATTCACAGAATATTTCACAATCCATTAAATCTTAGACTGCACACAGTTCATAGATCATGTGAGCTGTTTGACCAAACGCTTGGTTTACAAGCAGATGAATTCAATCTTAGTACGCCCTTGCTCCTAAGACAGAGACTATGGAGCATATTATTTGCATGAAATTTCAGAACTGTTGGTATGTCAACTACTTTTTAATTTCTATAAGCATGAGCCTGTTTCCACTGTTAAGTTTATTTTTGGTTTATGGTAAATAGGCCATAAAGACAGATGAGGAAAAGACAACATATATGGTATGAGAAGAAACAAACTACCTTTTCAGTAAAAAAAATTGACACACTTGTACCACCAGTTTTGAAAGATCAGTGGTGAGAAACCTAATAAAAAGAGTAGTTAAGCAATGCTCCATGGATACAGTGCTGGCAGCAATAATGGTCGAATGGGGAAATCAATACAACTGATTTGGGATCCAAAAGTGATGCTGAAGTAAGTCATCAAGGTAGTGTACAAACAGCCTGCAGAGAGTAAGGAAGAGACTGACACAGCACGTATTTGAAAAGAGTGAAGAAGTCAAAAGTCTGGTGGAAAAGTCCCACCTGCACATTGTCTTACAGAGAGGGAGAAAAACCCCAAAGACATTATCACTTTGACCTTAAGAGATTATTTTTTTCTCTAAATAGAAAAGAATAAAATGAGTAGGTGTCTAATCTAACACATTTGTACAAACATTAACCATTCTCTTAGACTGCAATAAGATACAGACGCTTATGTACAGTTACTTTTTAAGTGGCAGGGGAGGTGTTTGAATTATTTTAGCTGTTGCTATCCCAATACCTGTCACCTCTTTCACAGTATGGTGGTTTTCATGGTTAGCTGATGATGGTAGAATATATTCTACCCTTAATTCACAGCAAATATTGAATAAAAAATGCAAAGCTTCCTTAAGGAATGGAGAACTGAAATAACAGAGATGCTGCTACGCAGCTCCTGAGCTGTGAAAGACCTTCCTTGCCTTTCATACACCTATGTTATGAAGACAGAGGTTTCACCACATCTACATAGGGAAGGAGCTGAATGTAAGAGACAGTGCCTGCTTTTGTAAGAAAGCTGCAGGCATGGGTAAGTCAGACAACAGGAGAAAGACTCTCAGAAATATCCAGGGAAATATTTTGTAGAACAATCTGGTAAGAATCTCGGAAATAAAAAATACTAGCATTTTCTGGATAGAAAAAAGCCTTGAAATTATGAACAAATAAAGAGCCTCCTTCCACTTAATTCATGCTAACTTCAGGCTTTTCTTGATCTTTGTCAAAAGAGTGAGTAAATGACATACCTGGTGATGTATTCTTCACTTGCTTCCAACCAACACGTAAACCAGCAAACAGATTAACAAACTGATCAGTGAAAATCTGCCAAGCAGTCATTCCCCCCCACCCAACCCAGATGCAGAGTTGAAAAGGAAAATTATTTCATGAAATTTAACCAGGAGGAGGGCTACTTGCAGTCTCTCTCTGACTAGGTACCCTTTTCCTGCCTTGGTAAGCATGGAACACAGGATTACAGAGGAAGAAGGCTCAGAGAAATCTTTCTGCTAGTATTATTCCACATCAAAAATATTCTAATATGTAGTCTTTTTTTTTTTTTTTAATTTTTATTTTCCCTGGAGAAAAATATTGGGAGTGAGGAGTGACAGGGGAAGAAAATGAGAGACTGCCAACCCAGTAAGGATTGGGGGGTTAAGATCTGTCAGAGATACCCAAAATGAAATCCTCTACTCTGGTACAGAACAAGAATTTAAATTTTGTCTCAGGTGAATGTCTTGAGTGTAGGCTGTCATCAGTTATTGGGCTGAGAAGGAAGATATTACAGTGTGCATAAGTAATTGGCAATTTACTGGTTCACAGATGTAAGCAAGTTTTAAATGACAAATTTTCCAAAAAATGACAAGAAATTTCTTTAATTAAAAAACATTTTTTAAAAATTTGATATTGTCTTGCTCTTCTAATACCCATATTTTGTCTATTACAATCCAACATTTCCTACAAAAGAAACCCTTACCACAAAACTGTTTCTAGTTCATTGTGTGTCTTGCAGGTTCTTTATCCTTACTTATCTTTCAATATTTACCTTTATTTATCTTTATTCTCCTGTGTTTCCATTTCACTATATATACTTTGTGCAAAATCTTAACGTTATTTTGTTAACTGAGGGTATTATTGTTTGCTATTGCTTAGTCTTGTGCACTACCCTGAGGTGCTATGTGCATTATAAGTACACTTATAACTTTGGCATTTACTTCATTCTAAAAGTACTTTCTAAAGGTGACTATTTCAAAATACCCATTGAAATAAATCACCCCACCACTTCACAAAAACTGCCCACCAAATCCTCTTTGTAGCCCCTCCATTTTCAGATAAAAGAACAAGTAAGTTGTCAGTAACCAGACAGCAGAGGTACACAAGTACAGATGCAATATTTTGCTAAAGTCCACCACCTGGTTTTCCAACAGAGACTTGCCTGGAGTCATGTCGGGGGACAGAAAAGTGCCTGCATTTTCTCAGACAAGACATTATACTCATTTACAATCCTTGGGCTGGGGTTTTTGCCTGAAATCTTATTTACTTGGAAGCTTTCAGAAGACTAGTCCTGATAGACTGGGCATGGGCAAGGTGACATAAGACCATGGACAGGGGTCTTATGCCGCTGCTGGTAGTGCTTCCAAATACTCGCAATGCAAGTTAGGAACTATTTTGTTCTGCAAAGTATTCCTTACACCAATATATAGAGTGTTTAGGAGGAACAATCGGACTGTCATCAAACATACTGAATATTGGCAGTGGAATGGCAGATACATATTTACTGGAAGGACTGATTCTCCATGAGTAGTTGTGGTGGGTTGACCCTGGCTGAGGGCCAGGTGCCCACCAGAGCCGCTCTATCACTCCCCTCTTTCATTAGACAGGGGAGAAAAAGTACAATGAAAAAAAAACTTACGGGTCGAGATAAGGACAGGGAGAGATCATTCTCTAATTATCATCACGAGCAAAACAGACCGAACTTAGAGAGGGAATTCATCTTATTTATTACTAAGCAAAACAGAGTAGAGGAATGAGAAATAAAACCAAATCTTAAAAACACCTCCCCCCACCCCTCCCATCTTCCCGGGCTCAACTTCACTCCCGGCTTCAACCTCCGCCCCCCCTCAGCGGCAAGGGGGACGGGGAGTGGGGGTTACGGTCAGTTCCTCACGCGGTGTTTCTGCCGCTTCTTCATCCTCAGGGGGAGGACTCATTGTTCCCCCGCTCCAGCGTGGGGTCCCTCTCACGGGAGACAGTCCTTCACGGCCTTCTCCAACGTGAGTCTCCTCCACGGGGTGCAGACCTTCAGGAGCAAACTGCTCCAGCGTGGGTCCCCCACGGGGTCACAAGTCCTGCCAGCAAACCTGCTCTGGCGTGGGCTCCTCTCTCCACGGATCCACAGGTCCTGCCAGGAGCTTGCTCCAGCACGGGCTTCCCACAGGCCACAGCCTCCTTCAGGTGTCTCCACCTGCTCCGGCGTGGGGTCCTCCACAGGCTGCAGGTGGAATCGCTACACCCCCTCATCCTTCCTCCATGGGCTGCAGGGGGACAGCCTGCTTCACCATGGTCTTCACCACGGGCTGCAGGGGAATCTTGCTCCGGCGCCTGGAGCACCTCCTCCCCCTCCTTCTTCACTGACCTTGGTGTCTGCAGATGTTCTTACATCTTCTCACTCCTCTCTCTGGCTGCAAAAGCTCTCTCTAACTGTTTTTCTCTTTCTTAAATATGTTATCACAGAGGCGCTGATTGGCTTGGCCTTGGCCAGCGGCGGGTCCGTCTTGGAGCCGGCTGGCATTGGCTCTGTCAGACACAGGGGAAGCTTCTAGCAGCTTCTCACAGAAGCCACCCCTGTAGCCCCCCCACTACCAAAACCTTGCCACGCAAAACCAACACAGTAGTCAAACATGGACCTCAAAGAATAGGTGTTGCAGCCAATGAGTTGGCTGAGAGTTTTTAGTGTCTTGGGAACAAAATAATCACCTAGCTAAACAGGGGAAAGAAGGTCCACAAGTCATATCCTAACTTGTAGGAATGACAGAGTGATAAATAGGCATGCAATAAAAAACTGAGGCCCAAAGCCCCATCCAGCCTGGCCTTGAACACTTCCAGGGAGGGGGCATCCACAACTTCTCTGCACAACCTCTTCCAGTGCCTCACCACCCTCACAGTAAAGAATTTTTTCATTGTATCTAATCTAAATCTACTCTCCTTCACCTTAAGCCATTGCCGCTCGTCCTATCACTATATGGCCTTGTAAAGAGTCCCTCTCCAGCTTTCCTGTAGCCCCTCCTTTAGGTACTGGAAGGCTGCTATGAGGTCTCCTTGGAGCCTTCTCTTCTCCAAGCTGAACAAGCCCAACTCTCTCAGCCTGTCCTCATAGGATAGGTGCTCCAGCCCTCTGATCAGCTTCGTGGCCCTTCTCTGGACTCGCTCCAACAGCTCCATGTCTTTCTTATGTTGGGGCCCCAGAGCTGGATGCAGTACTCCAGGTGCGGTCTCACAAGAGTGGAGTAAAGAGGGAAAATCATCTCCCTTGATCTGCTCGTCACGCTTCTTTTGATGGAGTCCAGGACACGGTTGGCTTTCTGGGCTGCAAGCGCACATTGCTGGGTCATGTTGAGCTTCTCATCCACCAACACCTCCAAGTCCTTCTTCTTCATCTGCCAGTTATTCAAATAAATGAATCAAACACAAATATAAATACACCCTAATAAGTAGTAAATAATGGAGTCAGCAACAAAGATCAGACCTCTCCGATCACTGGCTGATGGACCACTGAAGAAACAAATCACACAGATGAATGTCAACCAGAACTTTATACCTCATGAGAAGGAAACAGGGTTACCATGGATTTAACAGGAAAGAACAAACCTACTATGGATATTCAAGGAGGACTTTGTTGTGCCTAAAACTGCCCACATATTGTGGGAATATACAAATTTTATTACAAACTGTAGAGGAAGAGCCAAAGGCATGGAAAGAGGAGCCTCACAGTAGATCAAGGAGGAACAAATATGGGAAATTAGAGGGAAAAGACAGACTAAGAGGCCATTTGTGTGCAAATGGGCTGAATGGTACTCTCGTCTGACTAAGCCTTGAACCTGATCATCACAGCCTGTCCTACCTTCTATTAAACTCTATTCTCTGTATGACTTTGCTTTCTATTCCTTGAGTGTGTGAGATTTGCTAGTCAACTTCAAGCTGTACTAGCCAGTGAGGAGGAGACCAGAGTCTGGGAAAAACTAAGGTCAGAGCTGGAGACAGGACAGGAGACCTGGGGTCCGTGCATGGATTCTGGATGGACTCAAGGCCTGGGATAGGGTTTGAAGGATCCACAGATGTGTGTGTTTGCAGATCAAGAAAGTGCAAAGATACAAACATCTTTCACTGAAGTATGAAGTGCCTCACTGCTGGCTGGACCTGGGAGTTGAAAACAGTAACCTCCATTTAACAGACAAAGAAGGAGAAATCTCCTGAGTCTTAACAGAAAGACTTTTTCCTATTTACTCATCATGATTTTAAAGAATGGACCAAAGGACTTCAGCATTCCATAAATGAGGTTATATGGTAATGCAATAGATAAATACAAAGGCATAATTTTTGTTAATACATATTTTTAATATAAATAACATTTGCATCCTGCCATGCAAACTAATTTCAATGGCTCTGTTTTGCTTTGAGCCCGAGGCAATAACAGTTCTGCTTCAGAGAAGTAGTCCCTCTGTGTGTCCAGCCACTGGGTTGCACAGCGTGTTATTGCACATTTGTTCTTTTTTTCTTGTACTCCAGTGTGATTCCTTAGAGGCTAATGTGGCACAGCTGTTTTCTGAACCTGCTTGTATTCCTCATCTCCAAACCTCGGAACTGGGAAAATTTGAAAAATGCAAATCCCATCAAAAGGGAAGGAAGGTAAGTGGTAACAATCACACACCGGATTTTCTGTTTGCCTGTTTGTTTAAGGGAGATGTCTGTAACTGGAGATTGGCAGTGTCTGTCCACCAAAAAGCATTGCACCGCAATGTCTCAAATTTTGCATCATGCTGACTTTTCAAGTAACACATCAGACTTGATGTCTTTCTAATGAAAATAGAGTTTTGCCATTTACTTTAATCATAAAATGGGATAAATTTATATTAGCATATATTTCCCTAAAGGACAGGAAGTATGTATTATCAGATCATCAAAGATGGGCTTAGACATGTGATTTGATATGCCTTAAAACATTCATTTAGATAGTGTAAATTGTGTAAATGAACACAATTATCACTGCAGCTAGCTAATGATAACACAGTAAAAGGTTATGCTGTTGTATAACAAGTTTCTTTTGACTAATAATAGTTATTGTTCTATTATTTCACCTAATTGAATTGAAAGGATTTGCTGATGTGATTTAATATCAGGCTTTTAATTTACATTTACTTTGCAAAACTGTCATGAAAATGTACCGGTAGAGGAAAAAAATCCACTACTCTTCACAATACTGACCGGTAAAAATGATAACACTTAAGTATTTTAATCAGCTGTCAAAGACAGTCTATTTAGTCTGAATGACTAGAATTTGAAAAGGCAGATTTAGACAATGGTTTGATTAAAGTCAAGGCAGGCTCCATCAGGAAAATTTCAGATGCAGATTTCAAGTACTGCAAAGTCATAAGCAGTTTTTGTTATGCATTTAAATTTGAGTATTTTTTTAAACTACACAAGACTGAAAGAAAACACTGGAAAATTAAGAAATAAATTAAAATAAGCCATAAAATGCATTGGATTTTAAGTTTCCCAAATGAAATTAAACAGTGTTTTGGTACCTAGGATTCTTAGGGACTCCTGCCACTACTGATTTCACTGTTTATGGCATTGTTTGTGCCAAACATATCTGCTAGATAAAGTGGGGGGATCCCATGGCCGTAATTGCGTACTTTGTAGTGCAGCTTGGCTTCATATGGTTTTGTATTTATACAAACAGAAAACTGTAAGAATGGGGTTCTCTGATAAAAAGGACTCTAGGGTTACAGTCACATGCCCTGGAAGAAATACATGACTATTATATCATTTTGATAATTTCAGTTTCTTCCTAAATACACAATGGCTGGAGATGCAAAAGACCTCTTGAATTATCAAATCCATCTCTTGCCAAGCAGAGATGTTACCTGGAGGAGACATCCATTGCCTGCTCATACAAAATGAGAACTCATGCATGCAATATATGCTGTTAGGCTGCATATATCTATATATATGTCTAGTCACATTGGTTAACCTCAACATACACACTCAGCATTTGCACAGACACAGGCAGCACCAATGGCCTCCTCCAGTTTCTCCTCTCTGGTTGAGCAGGATGGAGGTCCACAGGTGGGAATACACCTTGTGTAGTGTGGTTCCCCCAGCAGCTGAGCTCAGACACCCAGTCTGCCCAGTAGCTGCCCCTGAATCCCAGCCTTCCCAGTTGCTGGCACCTAGTCATGTGAATCCCTGAGACCACAGCCCCACTCCACTTGCTGGTGCTCAGACCTACACACACATATATTCATGTACAGAGCTGACTGGGACTCCCCTGGTCCTCAGTAGACACACCCCCTATAGTCTCATCTTTGGAGAAACACCCCCACCCTCACCCCCCACCCACCCCCACCCCCCCCGAGCTCCCTGTACTGTCACCTGCTCACTAGCTCATCTGGCCAGACCTTTGCCAGCGCTTGCACACTCTCACACACCTGCGCTGGCTCCCTGTGCTGCACCACAGACACATGGGCTCTGGCCCTGGTCCCACCTGGGGCTGGCACTTGGTGTCACTCATGGGTGTCTCCCCAGTCACTGGCACCCAGGCACACGCACCCTCTGGCCCACGGTCCAGCCCAGCTGCTGGCACCCTGACCTGCACTCGTCTCAGGGTGGCACCACCCACCCCTGGGACCCTACGATCCCTGTGGGGGCACGGCCAAACAGGCCACTATTTACACGCAACCAGCTCCGTTTGTCCCCTCACTCCTCCATTTTCCTACAGTTGTTCTTCCCCAAGTCATCTAAATCCCCTTCCCCACCTCTGGCTCCTCCCCTAAACGTTCCATTGTAAGTCTTATGCAATCCCAAAGCGCTCTTCCTCATCCCAGCACCACCCCCTGCCCCAGTGTGGAAAAGGATCTGGAGCTGCTCCTCTTGGACCATCATGGTGGGCATCACACCTGGACACTGGGGCTGAGGCTGTCCTGGGAGAGCCATTGATTGGGGTTCCTGCCTGCCCTGGGGCCTCTGTGCTCCTCTGGGCTTGTGGAGATGGGGCTCCTCTGGGCTGATGGCTCCTGGGATGGGCCTGGGAGGACGCTTTTTGAGCTGCCCCATCTGCCATTGTCTCTGTGCTCCTTTGTGGATGTGTAGACAAGTTTTTACACCATATAACATGACATAATCAATACAATATTGATAATTAAAACACCTATTAAAAGTAAATATTATATTTAGAAACTAAACATTTTGCAGAAATGCAACTAGCAAAAGCCTCTTTCATTCAATATCTTTTTTTTATTAATGCTAGACAAAACACAACTTCAAAGGAAAGTCAGCCTGAAGAAGAAACAAGTCAAGATATTCCTTTTTGATTTATTATGAAAATTGCAAACTTAATCACACAAATATCCTATAATTTTATTCAGCCATAAAATGTCCTATATTGAACGTACCGAGATCCAAAACAGGGAATCTGTTTTAATTAGTTCTCTACATTCTCAGATGTTTTCTCTGCTGCTCTAGCACTAATGCCACTTCTTTCACAAAATGTGTGTGCCTGAGTCTCACACTGCCAACTTTTGAAAGATGTTTTGACAGCATGGTTCAAAGATGAGAATTAAGGAAAATTCCTATTCATTTCAAAGATATCAGCTAAAATGGCAGAAGTTAATCCAGCATCTGGCTGCAGACAGTGGGCTATAACATACTAAGATCCCTTGAAAACACCTGAACTGTAGGAAAACTTGTTTGTGCCTGATTCACAGCTGTGCTCACACATCACCCCAGAAGAAAAGTGTTGTGAGAAGCAAAATCCATATAGAGAGCAGTCATAGAGACAAGGAAGGATTTTCAAAGGCATCCATAATTTTTTTAGATGTGATTTTTCACTCAAAATGAAAACTCTGAGGGCAACACCATGTGTCCAGCTAGCTGCAGACACAATATTACATTCTCACACAATAAAACCAGAATCTCTTTGAAAATTATTTTTTCCCTATCAGCCACCAGGAAGCCATGTTACTGAATCCAGTAAATCTACTGAGATTCTCTAGAGAGCTCTTCAGGGAAGCCAGCAAAATATAATCTTCAACAACCTTCTCCCTCTAAGCTTCCTTCTGTCCCTGATGTACTTTTCCTTTGAGGCCAACATCAGGTAGCATATCCCCACTCTCTGGTGCTGAACCCTTTGAATCTTTCTTATTTTCATTGCCATCTTATAACCTTCTATCAATCTTATGATGACATTTTGAAATCCAGTAAAATAATTTTCTGAACTGTTCTAAGACTTCACACAAAATGAGGGCGGGGGCATTATTATTTTTATCTCTCCTTATTGCTGTTTGGTTGTTGGGGGTTTTTTGTAGATCTCAAGTTTTGTCTCACCTGATTTGTTTTTTTCCTTCACAGAAATGGATACTGAAGACAGCTAAACTTAGGTTTATTTCTTTATCTGGTACTGATACTAAAAATCCTCCCAGAACCTATATACCTCTGACTGCTAACAGAAATGCAAAATATCCTCCTGGAGACGTTTCATCTCTGCATGAAACAGCATGGATGCTGCTAGTAGGAGAATCTCTGTTTTCAGGTGCATCAACAGAAATCTGGCAAATGTCTTCTCTGCCTGCTCTTTTCTAACAAAAGAGTTGTGCACACACTTTCATCCAAGCACACATGAATAAAAGGACTTATAAGTTCATGAATTAATAATAGCAACATAGAGAGGTGTTTGTGAAAAAGGTGTAAGTACAAGATAGAGGAGAAGATAACTGATGAGTTTCACTCATATGGGACAAGTTTGATTATGCCATAGTTGCATGTATTTATCCCAGAATTTTAAGTGTTTATTTTTTTAAAATATACACATCCAAGATTTTACAAGACACTGAAGGTCTGTCACCTTAAATGTTTGTTTCCAAATCTTTCTTTCCTAGAAATTGTTTTAAGGGTCTGTAATCTGGTTCTCTGGTTATGATGGCCCATGACTTCACCTTCAGTGCCACTTGAGAGCTGGAGTATTGCTTTCTTCAACACTACTGTCACTCAATTCACATGAAAACCCATAGAGCTCCTTCAGTATTATTACACAGAAACAGTTGCCTGGATGAGTAGAACGGATTTAAGTAGTATCTATCTCACCTAAATTTAGATAGGTGTGATGTTTATCTGTAAAGGTTGCAAAGTACTTAAATGCAGCAGCATTGAGTTGTATTTTATGCTATCAAGACAAAGCCTCATATCATTAACATTGATCATATTCAACCTTATGAATAAGCTACAAAATGCAATCTATGTAATCAAAATCAGCTGGCTAATGTATCAGTCTGTGACAGAACACTAACTGGCGAGTAGAAAGCTTCAGGGAATATCCCACGGTTTCACAAGTGTGAATGGATGACAGTGAAAATTGAAAATACATTCTGTTAACCAAGTATATGTCTTTAGGATGTAATTTGGCAAACCTTTTACTCTAGTCCTTCCTCTTTTTTTTTTTTTTTTCCATTTTCATTTGACTCAACCCCATCCCCAATAAAGTCCAATTAATTCCATTCAGATCACATGGAAGAGTGCACTAAGTGTGAGATTTGAAGAAGTAAAAAGATTGCTTGAAATAAAGTACTACTCAGCTGTGCTACAAGTGAGAGCCAAAAAAATAAATAATCAGAAAAAGTCCTGTTTGTAATTCAGCAAGAAGTCTATATTAAAACAGTTCATATCTTAGGGAAAAAAATTAAGTCAAGAAATCTCGAAATAATATTCATGAATTTCCCATAAAGACAAATCTGAGCATTCATATTCCAAACTACTTCTAATATTCCCAATCCTTTTCTGGGCTTGCTTGTTCAAAGCCTCCTCATGTTGAATGTTGTCTCATATCAAAGATTATTCTGGAAAGAAGTTGGCAGGTTCCACATTGCTTCATTTTAGAAGTATGAATACCATTCATTAAAATAGCTTTTGAAATGAATTGCTTGCAGCATTCTGGTGAATGGTGAATTTCTGGCTGATGTAAATCATTCATTCTTCACTTGCTTAGTTTCACATCCTTTTGGAGATGGCTGCAGTCCATGGCTCGAACCCCAAAACATAGTAATGGCAGTACAGTTAATAAAAGTAATACTGTGTGTTGGAAACCTAGTAATAGAAAACTCAACAACTTGTGCTTCTTATCAATAAACTAGACGGAAAGTGCCTCCACGTTGGAAGAGAATTATGTGAGAATTGCATTGCACAGACAATCCTGAAGCACATGTTTGGCAGCCAATGATTAGTCAACAGCTCATGATCATCAGGCATACCCCAGAAGACAATATCCAGGAATTTGTTAAGGAAAGGGTAAAGCAAAGACTTCACATTTGCTAAAGAAGTTTAAAAACTGTTCTGTCAGCCTTCCTTTCCTCTCACCATAAACAACTGTTTGGTCCTGCACATTTTATGTCACTTCTATACTGAAAATTAATTAGAGCATCAGTCCAGATAATTTCCCAATTTTTATTCCTAAAATATTATACAGGTGCAAGTGCTTGTGCATAGAATTATAATTCAAATGATGCTGCAAATATGCATGTGAACTCTCTATGGGCCAAATCAAACCTTCAAATGTAGCAAAGAGAATGTGGTCATACATGTTATAGTTTAAACAAAGCTAGTCTTTTCATTCTCATGAACATTGAAAATGCCAGAAATTGTGGATTTGGTCCCTCCTAAATGACTCATGTATGTAGAGTGAAGTCACTGGAAAAAAAAATAAAAAAAATCACTGTTGCAGCAAAGACAAAGTTAGGACTATGCCTGCATTAGGAAGAAGTGCATAGATTAGGAAGAAGTGCATAGAAGTGCACATAGATTTGTAGAGAGAAACAGCACTTGGAACTTTACATTCATGCTCTATGACTTCCAGGGGTTGCTACCTCAGACTAACATGTTTCTGACTCCGTGAACTGACATTCTGTTTGCAGCTGGATCACAGGTTTTGTATTTTGAGAGCACATCTGCCAGAGTATGTTTATCCAAAAGGAGCCCAGTTTGTGAGATCCTGGATCGCTCCGCATGTGAAACTATGCACAAGAAGTGGAGGTGACTAGGAGAGTCACTTGAAAATGACTTCCTGAACTAAAGAAAAAATCTTAATGTAAATGCACCCTTAATGTTTCAGAAGATAAATCCCACTAGAAGAAGGACATCTTGATTTGGTTCACACCTTTGCCCGATCTGAATTGGTAACCCCCTTCAAGAAGATATTCCAAACTACTAGTTCAAAGAGAAGATGGTTTAATTTTTGTTTACCAGGACAATTTCACTTTGCATACATAATTAAACATGAACTGGAGCAGGGATTGGATTTAAGATCACTCACTTCTAAGGTGAGGGTGGTAAATTAAATATTCATTATGCAAGAACATTCATTGTTCATATGAATCAATCAGAAAGTAGGTCTCTCCTTTTTTGGGTTTGTTTGGGGTTTTGGGGTTTTTTTTTGTTTGGGGTTTTTTTAATGTTCTAACCAGACCACTGAATTACTCTCAGTAAATATTTAAGTATACTACACAAGGTGAATTATCTTGAACAGGATAGACTGAGAACAACTACTGCAGAACACCTGAAGGTATGATGTGTAGGCTCCTCAAGCTTAATCTACAGGAGAGAATTGCATTCCAAAATTCAGGTACAGATTATAGTTTAATGGCTCAACCACTTTACTGCCAGAATGGAGGTGGACTCAAATTGTTTTAAGCAGAAAAGCATTTGAATCCAAGTGCCCTCTATAGGTACCTTCCAAAAAGGGAGGTGGTTCCTGCTCCTCTACAGCTGCATGCTCCCAGTGCTCCATCTCCTTTGCTTTTTGCACACACTTGTCAGTAACTTGAATGTTAAAGTAAAAAAAAAAAAAAAAACAAAGCGAAGGTGATGTTTGTACCTCTACTGAGTCCTTATGAAACAGTGCTGGGTTTTTTTCTGATAATTACCATCAATTTCAAGGCAAGGAAGGCATGAGGGTGAAATGAATATTACAGCATATAATTTTACCTACCTCACTGGCAGGAGAGATGCCAGTGAGGTACACAACAACCAAATTAAGTCATTGTGACCTTATACATTATGGATGGTATAATGGGTGTTTTATGAAATCATATTCAGTTCAATTATTATTGTACTTGCATTGCTGTTTTAATAAATAATCATTAGAATGTGTCGCAGTTATGTATCATTTTTATCTTAATATTTTAAATTTCACTATCTTTGTAGAAGCCTCAGAGCATTCTTAACTAAGAAGGTAAGTCTAATTTTGCATTTCTGCATAATAGGATGAATATTAACATAAAATACTAATACTCTGGGGTTGTACAGCCTTCATACTTTCCTCAGCTTGTGCTTTTTACTCTTCATAAATATATGAAAAGCCATCTCACTGGTCTGTTTGAAATCTCGTTTTAAGACTTTGTTCTTCTGAAAAACCTTAAAAACCCTGTGGAAATGACTAAGGAATAAGTGTGCTGTGACCTCCGTTTTTCACGGGAACTCTTGTAATTATCCTTACAGTGGGCATTTTATACTGTATCAAATCTTCTCATCTAACACAGCATTTAAGGAAACAGATTTTGCCTAGAGGGTTTTCAGAGCATAAAACCTCTCCGAGCGCAGTGCAGCCATGGCAGACCAGCCCCACTGTGACCGGCAGGCAGGCAGTGAGTGCAGCTATGCCCAAGCTCATGTCCTCGCACGAAGACAGAGCTCCTCCCCGCGTACCCTGACCTGGGCAAGTCCTCTGCTGCTTCCGTGAGTGTCTGAAGCTGGAGGTCAATCAAGCTACACACAGGATAAGGAGCCAGTAGGAAGTTGTGGAGCCTCTCTGACAATTCAGGAGCACCGATGTTGTGGCAAGGCAGCACAAGGACTGTACTACAGGGCTATAATGTGTGCACTGGGTGTCTCTCCTCATGTCTCCCTGTGACAATGATAACTCCCTCCCTCAAGCGCAGAATAATGCTTTCCCATTCCTAGTGTTCCTTTGTTCCTTACACATCTTGCGTCTCATACAACTGCTAAAAGCAGTATCCGTGTTGTGAAAGGTGAATCTTATTCAGATTAGAGTTCCCATTGAAGGTACATTGGTCAGATTTGTAGTGTATTTCATAAAAAGAAAAGAAATCTTACAAATATAGTATGTATAGTAAGGTTCATAGTTGTGTTTATTGAATGCAGGAACACTAGCACTGCTACATATGTTAACACATCCTTAATACTTTGTTGAAAGTTTAAAGGAATTAGTTTAATTTATTGTGCTTTTTAACTAAAGAAATGCATTATTATATGTTTAAATATATGTCATAATCTTTGAGAAAGATTATCTCAGAGAACATCCAGTACTCAGTTTAAAATACAAAACGAAGACCTCCAGAGTGCAAATAGTATGGATACAAGATTACAGTCCAGGTAAATGTAGAAGTATTGACATAATGTGTCCAAATAACAATAAACTCCAATTTATGCCGTGAAATAAAAAGCAATCTCTTTTTTTTTTCTTTCCAGATTTTTTCTTGTCATTGGCAAAGAATTTTTGTTGGTTAATTTTTCCTCCCAGAAGTGCAAACTTCTTCATGTCAGCAATTATGCTTGCTTTGCACAGCGCAGGACAGCATGCATTTTTTCTTTTACTGCTGACTCTATCCACATTTTGCCTGATATGCTTTTCAATCCCCACCTTCACCTTCTGCACCCTGAGAACACAAAAGATAAAAAATAGATTAAATGCAAGGGAGCTGAAGAAACTGATCACACACGTTTTCTTTCCTGTGCTCGAAGTAATATTGTCACTTTATCCAGTAAAAAGAATCTCTCATACACATATGGGGTTCAAATGAAACTGTATCATTACATTACATTATTGTATCAAATGAAACTGTATCATTACATTACATTAAAATGCAAGTCCACATTTTTACTTAGTCCCTTATCATTAAAGTATACTAATTGCAGTTAAAGGTAACATTTGACACAGATAAGAAGGGCAGACTCTGGCCTGAAAAAATCTCTGGGAGATGCAAATTTTGTGTATTGACCATGACTGTTATTTGAACAGCTTGCCTTAAGATTCTCCTAAAATAATTGTATTCTGCAACTACCATTTTTAGTGCCTATTGTAAAGAAAACCTTTATTTTGCATAAGAGAAAATATTACTCTTCTGATTTCAATCAGTTTGATACCCTAAAGGATTTCTTTCATCTTCATATTTCAAAGTGCAAACAGAATTCCTTTTTTCTCCCTCCTAAAAAATACTTTCTTTCTCATCATAAAAGAAATAGAGGTATCTATCAATATATATTTTGGCATTGATTTGTACAGGAGTGTTGATTAATGTACTTCTGTTGCATAGATATTCTAATTGTGTCCATGTATGCGTGTTTGCATGTCTGAGAGAGATACCTTTTCCTTCTCTTCGCTCTCTTTCTGGCAAGCTGAGCAGAAGGATCTATTTTTTGACAAGCTGCCACTCTCAAGAGGGCATAAAATCTGCATTTCCTTTCATCTATCTGGATTAGTGGATTATCCTGCAGTCTGCTTGGTGACTGAGATATACTTTATATCCTTCATCTTTGAGTTCTTAAAACTAATATAACAACAGGTGTGTTTCTAAGATTTGGCATGTGTTAGAGAGTGAGAGGTTTTATCACATGGCTGATTGGTATCTTAAAAATCACATTTTTTTTTCACAGAGACCTCATTTTGGCAACGAACAGTATCATAATAAGGAAGTCACACTTTTTATTTTTGCTTCATTTTGTGATAAAAGCAAATCAAACAACAAAGTTGGAAGCCTGCCCCTATTATTTGATCCAGTTTCAGAAGGGAGGAGGAATGGGAGACAAGAGAAGAAAAGAAGGGGATTAATTAGAGCAGCAAAAACTGTGTGTAAAGAGGAGGGTTGGTACGATGGTCTCAAGTGTAATGCTGGAATATGAAACAAAATTAATAATAATAATTAAAAAACACTTTAGAAGAAAGTGCTGTTCCAGTTAACTGCTTCCCAACTTCCAACTTCTGAATTTACTCTAACAGGTCTAAACTAAAGGTCTCTACCTTGCTAAGACTCCCACCCCACAAACAGAAATACCAAAGAAACTGGAAAGAGCAGCTGAGGTATCCTGCCATTGCCCACTGCCAGGCATCCATCATCCACCCTCACCCTCACCTAGATAGCTTCCACGAACCTGGGCCCCATTTCCTGGGCCAGGCATGTGGTCATGCTGTGGGTTTTCCTACAGGTATTTCAGGGAGGTACCACCAGCAAGTGGCCAGAGACAGTGAGCAAACAAACAAAAAACCCCAACCAAAGAGAAAAATGAAGATGAAAAAACATCAATTCACTTACAGAATAGGATTGTACAGTAAGTGTTCTGTGCAGTTTTAGGTATGAACTTTCTTTAAGTCCTTTATTTCTAAATCAAACCTTTCCTCTATTTTATATGCAGTTGCTAATCTATTTTATCAATAATTAATTCTGCCATCTATCACAGAATGTATGAGTCAATTAATTTCTTATTTATGTTTCCTAAATACCTTATTCCTCCATTTTTTTTGTTTCCATTTAACCTCTAATGATTCTTCATCTTTTCAAACTGCTCTGACACCTATTTAATCCTTTCTCAATAAAGTTCTAGATACTCTTCATGCCCTGCATCTTGAGATCAACTGAGATTTACAGTGTATCTAATGTATGTCCTGGCCCTGTCCATAATTGTGAACTTCATTCATAATGTGATAAGCTGAAACTATAAGACCTTTTTTGGATCTTGGTATTTGTTTCTCGTAGTACCAGCAATGTGTGAAGACTTTTTAGACAGTCAAGACCATGAAGTCATTACCCAGAGGAGATAATGCAGTCTAAAGGAAGAAGATATCAGATGAGAAAAATAACAAAGGGATATTCGTACAAATCTTCTAGTTCTCTGCCTGAGTGAGTAGCCAAGTTGTAGTATTCTGTATTCTCAAGCTAAGGATAAAATAAATAAGAAAAAAAATATTGTCTTATAATTATGCTCATTGTGTTTTCAAGTTTGTTTTTTGTTTCACTTTATATTTTTTATTCCTTAAAACAATTAAAGATTCATTTTTATTCTCTTTGTCAAATGGAAAAAGATATTAAATGCTTTGGAAATTGACTTAGATATTGATGTTAGAAGACACTTAATTGCGTGCTTAAATTTCAGAATGCTCTGAGCATAACTGAAACACGAATAAAGGTTTCAGTAGCAGCACACTCAAGAATAAAGAGAATTTCTAGAGATGGTTGTTGTGCAAACCAAACTAAATAAAAGTGTTTGATGGGGAATGAAAAACACATTTTTTTTATTTTTTTTTTTTTTTTTTTTTTTTTTTAGGTCTGGCAAGACCAGAAACAAAGACCATGAATTTTAAAGCTGAAAATAGATTGCTATTGCATGGGCATACATAGTATGGACAGCAGCCTAGACGAGGAAACAAGATACAAGGTACAAGCAAGTGAAATGAGGGAGAGCTAAATGCAGGTTCACTACGCTTTACATTGATATCTGTAAAGTCTGAAACCAGCAATAAGACATTTAAAGCAATAAGAACAGGGGGGGAAGCAAAGAAAAAGAAAGAACTAAAACATTCTGTAAGAATGAGAAAGAGGAGAGGACAGAAAGTCTCCATCAATACAGCATGCGGTAGCAATTCAAATAGGGAAAGAAAAGAGCTAGAAATTCTGTCTCCTTGTTTCAAACAGTCCAGAAGCATGGACCACTGGCAAAGGAGTGAAAGATGCACTATGGTCAAGTAGGCAAAGAAGAAAGAAAAGTCATCCACTGCAGCTGTGGGATTTAATACTTGGCAAAGTCCTGTGTCACTCACAAGAAAATGGCTCAAATAATCTGCAAGTCTGCACCTAGTGAGATGGTTTGTAAAGTAACTGTTACATATTTGAACTAAAACAACATAGCTCAAACATTAGAAAGTGCATTTATTTGCTAGTCATGCATTTCCTTGACATTGCTGCAATGTAGTCCTCATTCTGTGCAAAGATCAGTGGTGGAACCTTGAGGACCCTGCAGTGCTGTGATACAGGTAACAATGAAAAGGTCCATTTAAAAATACAGAATACTCACTATTTTCCTTTTCTATCTATCAGCTTTTTTTCTCTATTGTTATCATAATTTTGCATTATATGTATAATATAATTCCCAATTATAACTACTTCCTAATGTAAAATAAGCAGAAGTTATTAAATAGCAAAGTAGGAGCTCCCATGAGAGAACTGCATGGAAGATACAAGACACCTCATACTGTGGGAAAAGGTAGCTGTTACTAGGCTAACAAATGCCTAGTCCTAGATACTGCCAGCAGCTTTAGTCCAAGAGTGGGACCTACAAGGTATGCTGCTTGGATTGACTATAGTTACTGACTGTTCCTCTTTTAATCTTCCTAGCTCAGCAGACAGAACCTGACAACTAAGTGTAAGAAAGGTATCCTACATTCTTTAGGCTTATGGAGGGCATCTCCTGAAAGGTAAAAGATTTTTCTTAGAAATAGCAGTTATTTAGAAAGCCAACTGATGTCTTTCAGTAACAGCCTTACACACAAGGCAGCGTGTATTCATGCACAGGGCATGACTTGAATTTTAGAGAGACTTAATGATGGTGCTGGAAGATCCTGCAGCAAGGTTTCAAGCATGAGTATGTCCACAGTGTTAATGTCTCCAGATTAATTCAGAGAAACTTTCAAGACCAGCTAACAGAGCAGCATAATGTCTAAACTTTAGCCCCTCTAGTTTCAAACTTGCAAAATTTAAAACATTTTGATTTTTCATAGAATCCTAGAATGGTTTGGGTTGGAAGGGACCTTAAAGACCATCTAGTACCAACCCCGCTGCTATGGGCAGGGACACCCTCCACTAGACCACGTTGCCCAAAGCCCCATCCAACCTGGCCTTGAACACTTCCAGGGAGGGGGCATCCACAACCTCTCTGGGCAACCTGTTCCAGTGCCTCACCACCCTCACAGTAAAGAATTTCTTTCTAACATCTAAATCTACTCTCCTTCACCTTAAGCCATTACCCCTCATCCTATCACTACCTGCCCTTGTAAACAGTCCCTCTCCAGATTTCTTGTAGACCCCTTCAGGTACTTGAAGGCTGCTGTAAGGTCTCCCTGGAGCCTTCTCTTCTCCAGGCTGAACAATCCCAACTCTCTCAGCCTGTCTTCGTAGGAGAGGTGCTGCAACCCTCTGATCATCTTTGTGGCCAACCACTCCTGGTTGGGTGGCCTGTAGCAGACCCCCACTATAATGTCCCCTGTCCCTCCCCTCCCTTTAATCCTGACCCATAAGCTCTCGGTCAGTTCCTCATCCATCCCCAGGTGGAGCTCCGTGCACTCCAGATGGTCATTGACAGGGAGGGTGACACCCCCTTCTGAGCTCCCCTGCCTGTCCTTCCTAAAGAGCCTGTATCCTTCCGTTCCAACACTTCAGTCATAGGAGCCATCCCACCACATCACTGTGATGCCAATGAGATCACAGCCCTGCAGGCGTGTGCACATCTCTAACTCCTCTTGTTATTGCCCATGCTACGTGCGTTTGGATAGAAGCATTGAAGTTGTGCCCCCAGTGAAGGTGACTTGCTGGCTGGAGTGGCTGGAATTCCTTTGTGCTGCACTTCAGGTGCTCTCCTGCTGACCTGTGATCCTTCTCCCAGCTCTGGGCATCTATTGCTGCTGCTGGCATCAAACTGGTAGGAGTGGGATGGATTGAGGTTCCCCTTCCCCAGCATCTTTAGTTTAAAGCCCTCTTCGCCAGCTTGGCATTAATTTAAAACTAGTTTAAAAATAATGTTTCATTCAAAACTTTCCTCTGACATGTTTAATACTTTTTATTTCCTTGAAACCAAACATTCTAATCAATTAAAAATCCCTTTTATTTCAAACTTGGGATTGAATTAACACTGAAAATATTTCAAATTAAATAATTTTATATCAATATATAGGTTAGGTATATAAAAAAATAACAAATTCACAAATCTATTTTCATTCAGTTTTCCTCTAAGGCTTTTTCCAAGTCAATGTTTTCCACATAACTATTTACTACTCTATAAATATTATGTACATTACCTTTTTCTTATTATATGACCTTGTATATGTTCAAATTAACCTTACCATCTCTTTACCAAATGACGCATAGCAATTTTTATTACTAACCTGCCTTTATTATTTTTTACTGCTCTACCAATGTTCATGTCACCCACAAATTTATCTGTATTGATTTTATATTTTCTTCTAGAACATTGATAAAGACACTGAACAACATTGGTCTCTGATGGATGCACATAGCAGGACAGTCTATAAACTATAAGCACTCTATAAGTACTTACAGTAAACTATAAACACTCAGCTAATCAGTTTTTAATATATTGAATATGGGGTTTGTGAATTTTGTACAGTGCCATATTTATAGTAGTGTGCTATGGTATCTAAAGACAAATATCTCTGTGTTCTCTCTCTAACTGTATTATAAAGTCCTAGTTACTGTCCTAAGCCAAATGTAATCTCATTAGAAAGAAACCATTTGTTTGATAAGAGGTATTTATTATAAAACTATACTAATTGCATTAATTATGCTACTATGCTTACTGATTTTATTCCATATTATTCTCTATCCATGCCTAAGATGAAAACCAAGCTAGCCTATCAGTGCTTCCCAAGTTCACATTCTTAATCTTTCTTAAATTTTGGTGCAACAAAAAAAAATACCAATTGTTCTAATACTTTGAACAAGTAAACAGTAGAGGACTGGAAGGAATATCCTTGGCCACTTCCAGCTGTCACAGGCAATCAAACTATGCAGTGCTTCCCTGCATATATTGAACGCCAGCTTAAAACCAATTTAGGTTTTTGCTCTCATTACTTTTATTAGAGATTTGTGTCAAATTTTCCCCATAACCAGCTTGTGTATGCTTACTTTTAGGCCAAGATTATCATTTATTTTCAATGATCAAACTCTTTCCCAAAGTATTTACCCTACTTTTCTCCTCTGAAGTATTTATACTGTTTTAAATACCACAGTCATATGTCCTTCATCTTTTCTTTTACCAGGCTCAGCAACGTACCATTTGATAATCAAAACAAATTTGCAGTTCTGCTGGTCATATTATTAGCTTATCTCTCCACCTGTTCCACTTTGCAGTATGTTTTCTTGTGTGTGACCAAGCTATACTCAGTATTTAGCAATGTGTGTGCTGTATTGTATTTTTCATATTTTAACTGGAAATACATCAGTTGAAGATTAGATTATTTTTTTCCCCAAGACACACTGGATCACTGGCTCATAGGCATTCTGTGATTGAGTAATGCACCCAGCTCTCTCTTTTTCTGTGTCATTTCAAATGAATGAGGCCAGTTAGTAGCTCTGATTCAAGATCAGTAGTTCAAAGGCAATTCTATTCAAAGATCCAGTCCTGTGATTTAAAAATGTTTAACTTATTTAATGGTTGCTGTTAATCATCCTCTTGAGCTACTAATAGAAGAGAATATATTTCATTTTCTCCGGATGATATGAATACATTACTCCACTTCTTTCCAAAGATGAAAAGGTGTTCAACCAAATGTTTCAGACTCTATATCACGGGAATGATCATAGTTGTCAAGATCTTGAGTAGACTCCTCTCAAAAAGCATCAGGGATCTAATCCTCCTGATGATAAGCCTCCAAATATACTATCAGGGAATTTTCTTATCTTTTTATTTGGGTGACAAGAAGCACTGTGAAAAAAAGGTGGAAATGGAGGATTCACAGAACTGAAGAGTTAAACAGTCATAATTACCTAATGATTTAGCTTTAGACTCATCTTCTGTCTATCAAGAAAGATGAGGAATGTGGACTTTCAAGCCCCTTTTTTAAAAACAACCCCTGTTTTAGGTGTTTTGATGGAGTTTTTTTCTGAAATAAATGGAAGATACCTGAATCTATTCAACTTGCAACCAATTTAAAAAGCTTTCTGTGCTGGTTTTGGCTGGGATAGAGTCAATTTTCGTCATAGTAGCTGGTATGGGGCAATGTTTTGGATTTGTGCTGAAAACAGTGTTGATAACACAGGGATATTTTAGTTATTGCTGAGCAGTGCTTACACAGAGCCAAGGCCTTTTCTGCTCCTCACCCCACCTCACCAGTGAGTAGGCTGGGGGTGCACAAGAAGGTGGGAGGGGACACAACCAGGACAGCTGACCCCAATTGACCAAAGGGATATTCCATACCATATGACATCACGCTTAGCATATAAGGGGCTGGGGGAAGAAGAAGGAAGGGGGGGAACAATTGGAGTGATGGCGTTTGTCTTCCCAAGTAACCATTATACAAGAGGAGCCCTGCTTTCCTGGAGATGGCTGAACACCTGCCTGCCCATGGGAAGTGGTGAATGAATTCCTTGTCTTGCTTTAACTAATAAACTGTCTTTATCTCAACCCACAAGTTTTCTCATTTTCACTCTTCTGATTCTCTCCTCGATCTTGCTGGGGTGGGACTTTTTACACAATGGAGAGGCTTTCCCACATACAAAAGAGAAGCACTGCAACAGCTCTGGTAAAGGAGGGTTCCCAGACTGGGTAATAAAACACTGCCTTGTATTTAGTACTGGGAATAAACAGTGAAATAGCAGTTCAAACACATGACTGTTTACTATGGAGGAGATGTTTTATAACTTTCATGTCTGTGAATAAAGACCATAGCATGATATGTTAAGGTAAATTTGTTTCTGGTTCACAGTTGAATCACTTGGTTTTCAAATACAAAGCATCCCTACAGAGTAAGCTGTACCTACTTTCATTTAAGGATTTTGGCGCTAACTTTCTCTTACATGTGTGTGAAATGCTCAGCTAGCTGAGCAAGCTAAGCGTGGACCTTAGGAGAGGCTCCCAGTCCAAAAAAGGGGCGATCTCAACTAGGACTAATTAAGAAAGTACTTCACATCCCCTCCTTCTCCTACTTACCTGTTTTGAAGTGTTTTGGAGATAGCGACTTCTTTCTTCACATCATCCATTTACCTTCCTTCATTATAGTTTTGGTCATGGGTGAAGGATGGTGGGAGAAGACATGAGATGCCTGAAAACAACATCTGAGGCTTAAGTGCTGCCATTGCTGTGCATAGCCTAATGAAGGTAGTAAGCTTTTAGTGTGCTCACAGATCAGTGGTGTCTTTTCTGTGACCAGGAAGGTCTCACTGCCACATATATTCCTTCTTACAGTTTCATTTTCCAATCTAAAATTAATTAAAACTATCAGACAAAACGGTGATGCTCACCCTCTCTAGGCTGCTAATGGCACCGTTATTTTCTCTGATATAACTGCCTTCTGCACATGTCTCATGATATCTTGAACTTTTATGTGAAATGCATGCTCTTTCCAACCAGGCATGGATTGGAAACCCTGTTTCTTACCATAGAATCGCTGGTCCTTAAAATGGACATAGTATCCAATAGAGGTAGTCACTGGTACTTATAAAAAATAGCTAGAAAAATCTTGCAGGTGGTTGGGTTTCGCTACAGTTTGAAAACTACATTACAAGCAAGTTTCAGGCTCTTCATTTGAAGTTTTTGGCTATCATGATTTGCATACACTTCTCATTGGGATTTTAAGAAATACATTATTTTGGGGTACAACAGGAATTGTTAAGTTCTGCACTAGCTGGAACAATCAGTAATAACCCTTTTGTGAACCATATCTTAACTGTGATACATCACTTAGACATACGGACATTAAAAAACATCCCAGGATACATTTGCAGAGAGATGTGGACTTGTATTATAAAGCATTTCTTTTGGACAGCAAACAACTCTGAGATGGCAACCAGTGGCACCTAAAAAAGGCACAGCTGTGATTCACAACCTTACCAACCATGCCAGAGCTGTCTGTGACCTAGACAGTTCAAAATGTCAGGAGAGAAGTGAAGGGCACTGAAGCGCTATAGGCAGCAAGAAAGTACCTACATGGTACTCACAGCCAGGGGTGTCCTAGTGGTAGGTGTCTGATGAGGTCAGTCTTTTCTCGTACAGCTGTAGACAAGGGGAAGACAGAAGTTGTTAATCTTCCTTAGCCCCACTGAAGCATCATTTACCCCAGGACCAGATCATTCACCAAGAATGTGAAAGACCTGGCTTCTTCCTTTGCCTGGTTTCATCTGAAAGTGGATGTTTTCATGTCTCATAGGAAGAGTGACATAATTACTGTCCTTTTAGTGAGGGTGGCTCTTAGGGTCCTGAGTGGAAGATGTTCCATTTCCTACAGATAAGTAGTATTTGGACCAATAAGTATTAAAAAGACCAAGTGGTTATTACCAGTGCATGAGATAAGGTAACATCAACTCACTTGGGACGAAGCATCACTGAATTTGACTGTCTTCCGCAGTTTCTAGTCATTTACACACACAAAAAAAGAACGCTTCCAACATAAGGATGAGTACAGTTTGTCTCAGTGTATTGAGTATTCTGACAGTTAGTAAAACTTTCTCAGCAAAGGACAAACTTCAAGAAATGAACAGATAGAGAGATTGAACAACAGTTCTTACTTCTCAT
Organism: Balearica regulorum gibbericeps; assembly: GCF_011004875.1. Classification (NCBI taxonomy): domain Eukaryota; kingdom Metazoa; phylum Chordata; class Aves; order Gruiformes; family Gruidae; genus Balearica; species Balearica regulorum. The sequence goes on from NC_046186.1 coordinate 25,617,301, forward strand.
TTTATTTTATACAGTTACAGTGTGCAACTGTGGATAGGGACTAGGCAAGAAACAAAATGCCAAGGATTTTATCAAAAGATTGGTAAAACTGTTCTCAATTTTGTGAAAGGCTGTGTGAGACAGATGTTGAAAGCTGCCTGGACTTTGGTGGCACTGCTCAGCAGTGGCATTTCAGAATCATGCAGCATCAAAAGAGGCATGACCAGCAGGTCAAGGGAGGTGATTCTCCCCCCCTACTTCACTCTCGTGAGACCCTATCTGTGTTCATTTCTGGGGGCCCCGACAGAAGAAGGACATGAACCTGTTGGAGCGAGTCCAGAGGAGGGCCATGAAGGAGAGCAGAGGGCTGGAGCTCTGAGGACAGGCTGAGAGAGTTGGGGTTGTTCAGCCTGGAGAAGAGAAGGCTCCAAGGAGACCTTACAGCAGCCTTCAAGTACCTGAAGGGGTCTACAAGAAATCTGGAGAGGGACTGTTTATCAGGGAGTGTAGTGATAGGACAAGGGGTAATGGCTTTAAGCTGAAAGAGGGTAGATTTAGATTAGATGTTAGAAAGAAATTCTTTACTGTGAGGGTGGTGAGGCACTGGAACAGGTTGCCCAGAGAGGTTGTGGATGCCCCCTCCCTGGAAGTGTTCAAGGCCAGGTTGGATGGGGCTTTGGGCAACGTGGTCTAGTGGAGGGTGTCCCTGCCCATGGCAGCGGGGTTGGAACTAGATGGTCTTTAAGGTCCCTTCCAACCCAAACCATTCTAGGATTCTATGATTTTACTATCTAGAAATGAGTTCTGGGCTAGATGGCATCTGATTTAGAGTTCTGGTATTAAATCATTAGGAAGACCTTTTCCCATCCTTCCTTCTGCTATTCCCATGTTAACCTAGTGGACCTCATTCATATGAATAATGGATTACATATTAGAATTGGTATTAGAATAGAATAGAATAGAATAGAATAGAATAGAATAGAATAGAATAGAATAGAATAGAATAGAATAGAATAGAATAGAACAGAACAGAACAGAACAGAACAGAATAGGGATATATTAGCTTTCTCTTTCTTTTTGTAATTTTATGTTTATCTTATGACAGCTGGATAAACTGTAACTTGAAAAAAAGGTGAATCAACACTTCTGGAAGCATCCCTACCTGGACATGCTGTTTCAGAAAAGTTTGATTCAGCACTGTGGGGTTTTGAATGTCAGGATAAATATTTTATAAATTTTTTTTTTTTTCTCAAATATGGTTGCATCTAAAAAAAAAAAAAAGAAAATTCAGCACAATGTTAAACAGTTTTTCATTGTATCATCTTGTGCGTTGCTGTTCAAGAATTCAAGGCATGAATAAAGTCAGTGGAAGCTGATGGTACTGCTTTGCAGGGCTAAGTGCATAATTAATTACATAACATATAACCCTGTTATCACACACCCTTGTGTCGCACAATTCTCAATCTAATTGTACACATTTCTAACATGAAGAAGTATAGGAATTACAACTGATATCAACTGGTATAGTTCCAGTGATAATGGGTATTTTCAGAGGATCTCATAATATTTCACAGAAGCATTTGAGAGAGGTATGTGCATCATTGTAACAAAATTAGCTCCGAGGTACTTGACAACACCAACAACAGAATATTCTGATCTATGTATGTTTAGGATCTCCCTCCCCGCCCCCCCCCCCCCACCCCCCTCCGGTTCCATTTGTTTTCTGTTTTGTTTTTGGTGGTGGTGACCACTTTAACTATTCTGTAATCCATCTTGTCCTCCTTCCTGGTACTTCCAGAATATTTTTTCAAAATTTTCATGCTTTCTAGAGCATTGTCTCTACTAAAAAGAGTTTGGAAACTGAGAACCCATGTGGCCTTCACTCTCATGAAAAAGTCATAGTGATTTAGACATAGTGATAATTGGACCACAGAGATATGACAAATTTTTCTTACTATAGTTTTCTCTAGGACTAGAAATGATTGCTGCTACTTTTATACATCTTTGTTTAATTAAATTTCACAGAAGTCATATGAAGTAAAAATGGAAATAAGATGCAACTTTTTTTGCAATCAGGATAATTAAAAATGAAACAAATAATTGTTCAAAGATGCAATGAGTAGAATGACCATTTAGAAAATATACTCTATTTCAACCACAAATTAGTACATATGCTAAAATAAATAGTAGGTACTAGCCTATGAGTAATCCTGTGCTGATGGACAAGTTGATAGTGGGTTACATATTGTCCACTGTGGACAAAGAATCCGAGGCTTTCAGAAAATATACCTTTTACAAATATTACAGTGGTTGTGGGAATTTGTATCATTTATATTAAAACCATAGAAATACAAATAATATTAAAGAAAAATTCCTAGCAATATATGCACCCATAGTCATGTCCTAAAGCTGAGTTCTCTTTCTACTTAAAAGCAGTCTGGAGAAATAGGTTGATGTCATAGCGTACCAGAAGTCACTTGTGGAATTTTGCTTTAAGAAAGGTCAGCACTTGAAAAGCTTTTTGTACTGATAATGGCCTGCTACTTAACAACTTCCAAACTATGCAAAGGTTGTAAAAGTGACTTCACTGGTTAGCTTCAGCTGAAGAAAAAAGCTTATGAAGAAACACATATTCACAGAGGTTTGGGGCTTTTGTTGTCGTTGTTTGTTTGTTTTCTTTAAAGTTCTTGAAATGTTGAAGCAAATTTCCTAATTCTGAAAATTTTTCCAAGGAATTCAAACGTTCCTAATTTCAGAACTATAAGAAAGGGAAAGCTCTGATTTTTAGATTTTTCACACATCAGCAAATGTATGAATCTAAACCAGTATATCTGTATTTGTAAAACTTCCTATACTAGAATGAAAACTCACTTGTTTCAGAATAGGAACCTCCACCCAACTAAACTAGTACAGTCAGTTCAACTGACTGCAGTGTTAGTATCGTTATGTCGCTACAAGAGCTTCCTAGGCATACGAGCAGTTTCCTGGTTATATATGAAGTCTCCTTGCAGCAAATGCTTAACCTGTGACCTACCTAATCCTCCAGAAACCACATAAATTTGCAGAAGAGACTGTCACTGCAGGTTCTGTTTGGCTGTAAGCGACCCTTTCACATTCACCACCGGGCAGGCGTTCTCCCACATCACTGGGGTGTGCGTTTGCTCTCGTCAGCTGAGGAATTTACAAAGCCAAGTTAATTCTATATGTTCACCCAAAGTCTGCAGATGGAATAGCTTATTTATCAGCCTGTCTCTCCCGTGCATGGACTGTGGTGAATAGATCCCCGAGCTAGCAGAGATGCAATTCGGTAAATCCACATGGTGCGGATCAGCTCTACGGCTGACCTAACAAGCTCTGCTTCGCAGCTATCTTTATTAGCTTGAATGCACTGCTGCACAAATGGGGCTTAGCCCGCAGTCAGGCCCAAGCTGATTCACATCCAGTCAGCTCAGGGAGCTCTGCACCATGCACCCGCTGCTTCTGGTTCTGGCTGTCATTATCAGCCCTGGGTCAGATATGTTCGCACCCAAGCCGTAGACAGATTTGTATGCCTGTTTGGAATCTCACCTGGACAACACACCGTTGAAAAACTTTGTTTTCTAATGCAGGTATGGACCAATATTTCAGCTAGGTAAAAAGATTACTATTTCTTGGAAACTTTGGTATTTGAAAAAGTTACCAATAGTTTGTTTTTAATTAAATAAAAGTGATCAATTAATAGCAGGGGTTATTATGTAGCATTCATTTGTTTGTCTCTTCAGTGTAATATCTTTAGCACTAATCCACTGGTAGCCATTCCCCTAAAGAGAGAAAGCTTTTTTGACACAGAACACAGAAAAATACAATACCAGCTGTTTCTCAGCATGATTTTAAAGTTGATTTTTAATGTGAACTTAAACTTATAATTTCTAGGAATCCTGGACAACAGAAGGTTAAAACCAGAAAGACCTACTATTTCTGCATAATTAAAGCCACCTATCCGTTTCCAATCTACATAATACCCATAATTACATGCAAATTATGTGATTTTCAACTGTTTGTAGAATCTGTTCCTATAATTAAATGCAGCACAACAATGTTTTTTGGAGCTCAGAGACATCACTATGAATCATACGTATCCTGCAGAGTCCCATTATCACAATCAGAACTCAGAGGACAACAACTTTGCAGTAAACGTTGTAGTTTGATACAATGGATCGGGCATGAATAATTTAAGGAACCATGGCAAGACCTTGTTGATTGCTTCTCTTAACATTATAAAGAATAAGGGTAACACAGGCTTTTGTTACAGGCCTGTATCCCTGGAGAGATGGCATTTTATATGATTGGAAAGGAACGAGCTGGTGTTGGTCCAGCCTGTGAGCGTTCCCGCTTAAAACCCCTACAATTAAATTGGTTAATGAGAATCATGTTAAACACAAAGTAGTTCATACCATAAAGTTGAGAAAGAATCATCATGCTCCAAGTTAATAGGGGGAGAAAGGGACAAATTAATCCAATTACGCCTTTTTTTAGTTATTTCAGGGAAAGGCAAATTTATTCACAATCAGTTTTTGATGCATTTTCCTAATTAATGCAATTTGATAAAATGAAGCAAATTCATGATGTCATTAGCTGAGTTGTGCTTAATGAAGTTGGGCTGTATGAAACATTAACTGCAATATTGAATCCATTTCCTTGGACTGGGAAATATGCATTTATCATTTCAGTACATTTACTCTGGAAGTTCCAATCATGAGGCCTTATCACCGTAATTGTCATGTCCTGATAAATCTACATATATTAACATTTTGATCAATGTCATTGTTAAGCTCAGACTACGAAGAATTCTATCACTTGGCAGTCTGGAAGAAGTTAAATAGGCTCCTTCACAGCCTGGGCTCTTTACCAATCAATGGTAAGAAGTTGTCTGATGGACAACTGTCAAACGGTAGATGGAAATAACAGTACTTATTTTATTGGCTTTGGTTAGCTACTTTGTCTGCCACAGAGGACTGTACATCAAAGTAGTTTTCATAATGTTCCTGTTTGCACAACAAAAGGTGTATAAATCTTCATTGATAATGAAGCATATTGCCAGAAGTTACATTTAAGAGAATGAAGTTTGATAGGGGCATCCATGTAGGAAGGAGTGACAAAAATTTAGCATTGTCTACTATTTTGTTTATGTGTTTGGGGTTTTTTTTATTGGGACTATACTAGTCAAAATATGGAAAAGACTCAAGCCTGCTGCCTAACATTGAAATATTTGTCCATGTGAGGCATCCTTATTTATTAAAATCTGATAGGATACGGTATAAGAAAATATTATTTACATTGGAGCTCTCGGACCCAGAGAAAAGTTTCTGATGTTATAAACTTAAAAACTAAATCTGCTGAATTAAAGCAGAAAAATGTGCATGATCCTTCCAATGAACACAGTGTCATTCTCCACTCAGAAAATTAAGTGTTATAATCATTACCAAAATGGAAACGTCAGAATACTGGAAATTTTGCTCATAATATTAGGCTATCCTGCACACCTAATGGAGCAGAAGAGATGGGAAAAATCATATCTGGAGCTTTGCAGAAAAGAGAGGAAGAAACATTTCCCAGAACTGTCCCACAAAGGGTGTTTAAAATTAAGTGACTAAAGAGAAAAAGTTATATGATTATGAGAGGGTTATTGCACTAATAAATGTTTGAATACTCCTGTATCTTCATTTCCTAAATTTTCACTGGTGTACAGCTGTAGAATGTTGGTCTAATGGTTTAATAAGACACCAACATATTAATTTGTTTTCATACAGTAAAATTGGTCTGATGAAAGAAATTAGCATTCAGCTAAGGAATGAACTGCCAGCGTTCAAGTTATAAGCAAGCTCTATAAGGCTTTATAATGGAAGACTGCAAGTTTTATTTATTAATTGCTCTCATTTAAATTATTATCTTGTCTCAGTTTAATTTTCATTGCAGTTTAATAATAACATTACAAGGAAGAGGTCATTAAAACTAAAATTTGAAACGAGATGTTTGGCTTGAACAAATCATTGACAAGAGAAACAGCAGACCCTGATTAATCAAACATTTGCATATTCTTTATGGTAAAAGAATAGGGAGGCTCTAAGCAGCAATTCAAACTTCTTGCATTAATTCAATAGTTAGTGGCCTTTTGGTAAAATTATGTGTGGGATACAAAGTCACTCCCAGGGATAAAGCTGTGGATCAGAATTTACAGACTCTAAATAATTCAGTCTGTCAGTGACACTTGTTTCAGATTTGTGCATTGACCTGTAAGGAAAAAAAATGATTTGTAGGCAATTTTAATCTTAAAATTAAAGTTCAGTTTGCCATGTAAACTTTTTGGATGCTAGGTGAGTCATACGAGAGGAAAAAATGTCTTTGCATCAGCCAATAAGGTTTAGTTAATTAAAAAATATCTAGGTAATTTTACAGTTTGTTGTTTTGGGTTTGTTTTTTTTTTTTTTTTTTTTTGTAATACTAAAAACTGAAAACAGAGGAAATTTTCAAATACAAGATCAACTAATTTTGGAAATTATTGTAACATGACTTTTCAATTTTTCAATTTCAAATAAAATTTAAAGAAATAATGTCTTAGTGCAAACTGGTAACATTTTCCACATTTTCTACTCTGGAAAAAAACCCCAAAAAACCAAAAAACCAAAAAGCACCACAAACAAACCCCAAGAAACAAACAAACAAAACCCAACAACAATAACAAAAACCCCCAACAAACAAAAAAACCCGAGCTTGCATTATCTGCAAACTTTCTTTTTCTCTGGAAAAAGAGAAATTCCAGTAACCACTGCCACAAAGTCAGGTTAGGGACAAAAGCTTCCTGGAGGTCTGCTTTCCCTGACAGTGACTCCTTACCCCCCGAGTTGAGTTTTGCATCACTTCTCCTGACAGCCTGTTAGTAACTGTAGAAAAACCAGCAGAAACAGTCACAACACAGTTGTTATGTCATTTAAAGATACTCCTTGAAAAACAAATGTTTTTACTGTTCTACTAGTAGTTTGTTCCATCTAGTTGTAGCTAAGCAACCAGCATTTTGACAAGATTCTGCTGTCACTGTTAACGTCCCCAAACATATGGTTTTCCAAAGCTATAATTACAATTTAACAGTTGTAAAACAACATGGCAACTATCATGGGACACAGCCTTGCAGATCTTCATGCTACAAATTAAGGCAGTGGTAATTACATTAACATTGCCAGAAGCAGCCAATCCATTTTCTTACACAAAATCAAATGTTGAACTATGCAGTTTTAGGATAACAATTTTAACAGTTATTTGCATAATGTATAATGAATTATATCAAGTTTTCGTAGCACTCCTACAAAAGTATTTTAAAAAATATTAAGCATCATTTAATCACTGTAATCCTCATCATCTGCCTGTGTTGTATTTTTAAAATCAGTAGCAAAACAAGAATCGGTTCTATTCTATGTACAAAGCTGGGATCTGTAATACTTATACTTCATGACACCTACTACTCTGCAGTAAGTTATCACAAGTGGCCCTATTAATCTTTCTTACCTGAAGGCCCATGCTAACACTTAGTATAGTCATATTTTAAAGCATTCAATCTGTGTTCATTCCTTCTATATGAAAAGTAAAGTCTGCTGTCTAGAACCATAGGTCCATTATCATTTTAGAGCAGATTGCTCGATAAAACATGCAAGGTGAGGGACGACTCCAGAAAACAGCAGTCAAACTTCATTCAGATTTCTGTTCAGTGGAACCTGACTGGAGCTGAACATTCTGCATATGTGGCTTATATATATTATCATTAATAAGATTATTAATTTTAAAAGGCTGTTATCATAGAGCTGCAGGTTATCATGAGCTTAACTTGAAGCATATGCTTAAATCCCAGTGACTTCAAAGCACACAACAGCAACAAAAAGAATCATTATCATGTTTAACTTCTATTACACTTTCTAAGGAAAAAATACTCTTGCAAATTTACATATTGATGATAAAATATTTTATCTCTTGACAAGGACAAAGAAATAACAAGTACACTTGTTTTATCAGGCATATGATATCTACTCTGAGTAGTTTAGCTTTAAAGTTTCACAAAAAGTCTTCTGCAGTTCTGCCTCTTTGAATATGATTAAAACCCAAAAATTGTGTCAGTGCTTTATGTAGTAGTATTTCCAGAATATCAAATAAAGTATTAACTGAAATAATTGCAGGACTCTAAAGAGTTTATGCCTGGATGCCAGGCCTTACATCTGCCTCTAAATTCCTAGTGAATGTTTTGGCCTTACTAATCACATTTATGTTATGTAGAATAACATTAGATTGCAATTTGTTCAAATTCATTTGAAAATATTCTTTGCTAATACACAAATGTTCAATTAAAAGTTTTTTTTGTTATGACACTTTGATTTGTGCCTTTGTTCTGCTTTCAGTATGAAAAATTGGTTTTATCCTCTCTCCTGCTTTTCCTTGCTTTGCAGCTGTTTCCTAATGTTTCTCATTCAGAATATAATAGCATAATACGGAAAATGGGGAAAACACATCTTTCATTGATTTAATTTTAATTAATTTAAGAACAGTTGTTCCTTCTCTAACATTCTCCCTTTTAAACCTTTCTTCTTGTTCATTGCTAAAGAGGGGAAATAAAGAAGGGAGAAACCTTAACCTTTATGTTAAACCTTCTAGGCTAAAAAGCCTCGTCAAAATGAGGTTAAAATAAACCTGATATTTGAAATTGAAAAGGATATTTTTTTGTTTCTTTTTCAAAATGTAATTTCTGTGTGAAAGTTGAAGAAACGAAATTATATTAAGAATTAAATCTGGATAAGAATAACTTCAAAAACATGCATGGAAGAAAAGTCTCCCTGTGGCACAGAGCAAAATATTGCATTTTACAAGCATATAGTTTCCATTCCTCTGTTATTGTGCCAATAAAGGACAAATCTCATATGAGACTGCAGTATGAATTTGATTAAACTTGTATTATCATTAATAATGATAATTCTATCATGATGAACTCAGTTTGGCCATAGTTATTGCCAAATGCATGAAGCGGCACCCTCCAGCTGTCTTAAAAATCAGGGAGATGGAGGAGAGCAAAAGGAAAAGCAGCAGGAGAGGAAAGAGCTGCCCTAGCGAGAGGCCACCACCACTGCAACATTTCTTTGCACTTCCATGCTTCTGTGAAACATGCATTAAATTCTTACAACTTTCAATAGTAAAATACTTCCAAAGAGACAGAAAAGATTTAGGAAGAAGAAACTCTGCTAATGAGAGAAGCTACTGAGACATCAGTATCACCTGATGCATTCACAGCTGTGGGAGATTTTTGCAAATAATACTCCTATAAGCCTCTAAAATGTGTACTGCGTGTTCAGGGAGATACTCTGATGTTCAGGGCTATACTCATGTAACATTGCCCAGCTGACTCTTAGGTGTTTGGTCTAAAATAAGCAGATGGATTCCCCCTTTTAATGAAGAGAAATAAGCCTGTGTCAGTGGACAATGCAAACCATCCCAAAATAAGTATCTGAGATGTGTGCGGTGAATGCCTCGGTAGGTACCATTTGCATCGTCTGCAGAAGAAATTAGTACCTAGTTTATAACAGATGCTTAATCTTACAGAGGCTGAAGACAAGTGAGATGTGTCCTAGTCATAGTGTGCCTATTGCATCAACATATTAACCACGGTTGAAATTCTGGAAAAATATAAAGTTGATTACTATAAATGTTATGTATATATGGCCCAGTTCAATGAAAGGCTGACTCCTCTGTGTCTGTTGACACTTGTGAAGTTAAGCAGTTAAGTGTATAATAAAATAATTTGCCGCATCAGGACCTTGACATTGTTTGCTGTTTCTTTTAGGAAGTCAGATAAAGTAAAATCCAATCTGAAAAAGGCATAGTTCTTAGGGACACTAAGTGAAATAGAAGAAAAAATCTGGTTTCAAAGTACCTAGGTTATATTGTAAGATCATTTCGCAATTGCAGGCTATGAGTTACACTTTACATCTAGTTTGAACCCCTACATTTTAAATCTATAACCAAGGTGTGGAGCTCTGTACACATACACACAAGCTTGCGTGTGTTTTCTAGATGTCTCCGAAGCCTATCTCACCACTGCTCAGTGTGTAGGTACCACACTGTGACCTAAGTGTTTATTTAAACAGCTACAACTGAGGCTTAATTCACCACAGACATAGCTGTTAAAAACAAACATTTAGATGTGAAAATAGCTCGGCGGCCTGCGCGGTGCTAGTGAGATGAGCAGGAGGAGGTAGCTGCAGAGTGTTCTGTGCCTCTTTGAAGTACAGCCATTTGCAAGTATTGTTGTGAAAACATTGACTGAACTTGTAAAATGAAAACAAAGCAATGCTCCTGCTCTGGACTAGCTGTATCCATTGAAGTTTTATTTTCCCTTACATATTATAGGAAAAATGTAACAGATCTTCACTTGGAATTTAGCCAAAGTACTAACTGCTCAAAAGAGACTGGTCGGAAATAGGTAACAGACACCACTTACATCATTTACACAGTTGCCTCTATTGCTTCATTTCCAAGGTTAATGTGTAGCTCAGGAGCTCTCAGCTCTGTTTGTTTTTAACCGGCTACATCTGCAGTAAATTAAGCACATACATAGTTTAGTCTTTTGTCCTTCTTAAATCTAGATTTCAGTGGAATAACTCTATATTGCCCATGTAGATAGATGAACTTTGCAGATTTACCATCTGTAAATGCTCATAACTCATTCTAAGTTTACTGTTTACTTCAAATTATTACTGTGACATTGCAACATGAGGGTTGGGGTTTTTTTCAGGGTCTAAGAATAGCTGTTGTCAGATATTGTTACAGTCTTATTGCGCATTGATATCAATGAGCTTGTTTTGACAGAAAAGAATAAGCTTATAAAATTGCAAACATATTTATTGCATATTTTACCATAATTTTATCTCTTCTCTGAGAAAAAAGACCACTTAATTATTTTATAGATATATACTTTTTTATTTCTGGAGACTTTAAATTATTCCTGTGACAAAACAGTGCCTTAAGAAGCCTGATGATTAAACTGGAGGTAAAAACTTCATCTTTTTTATGGAATTTTAAAAATCTAACTAAAATCTTCTAGTTAAAGGATGTGAAACTTACATGCTGATGAAAACACTGGAAGTTTTGGGGAAAAACCCTTTTAATTATAAAGAGGCAAAAATGACTGATGTGAAAAAGCAAACTAATAGAACACTTTTAAAGTTAAACACATGGGTTAATACTGAAAGAGGAACCTTTAAACATTGAAAATGAAATAGTCAGAACCAAAATTTGGGAGATACTTTTACCTAGTAATAAATAGCTATGAAAAACATCTTGTGAAAAGTCATTGGAGGAAAAAATCTTTGCGATTTAAATATATAGATTGTTTATAAATGTATATATTTTTCTATTATTCAGCTGAGAGAATCAGCTTTATAATTCCAGAGAAGAACAGACAATTTCTTAAAGCAACTAAGCCTGAAATCAGTTTTCTCTATGGCTTCATCTAAGACAAAGTAAATTCTACGAAAACCTCAGCATGAAACATTAAAGTTCCCCAGGCAGCCTGACTATTTTTTCTACTCATGTCCAAATTCACTTTTTTATCAGTGTTCCTCAGTAGAGTGGTTAAAACCAACCAAGCTTTGCAAGACAGAACTCATTTGCTTGTCTCTTCCCAGAGGGCTGCTCTGGAAGGATTTTCTGGAGCGTATCTCACCAGTCTGACACCACAGTAGATGCTGGTGATCACATCTACCTCCTATTGACACAAGCCTGGTGAAGGTTTGTGCCACAACTCTTCATTTATTTAATTATGCAGAAAAAGGAATGCCAGATTCATTTTTTCTCCTGATGTGAAGTGACTGAAACACAGCCCTCACTTTACTTTTACCTTAAGAACAACACTACCTGATAATCTCTACCTCTTCTTTAGGAGCTGCTCATGTGGGCAAGCAGGCAAGTGGGAAGTAGACAAACCCACAAGCTCTTTATTAGAATTTGCACCTGGAAATGCTGACATAGGGGTTTGAATCCCTGAAAGAAAAGGTAAACATTTTCCACCAGACTGACTACCACCAGTGCCTCTGCCCTGCCTACACCTCATGGGAGAGCACTGCTGCACCACCGCATGAATGGTGTCATTTGGACTGGGGTTGCATCTGCTCAAAATGTAAATGAGTGCTCTGAGGCAGAGCTCATGTGTTGTACCTTTCCATTGGCTTCATTCTTAGGGCTTTCCTTCACTTCCAGAGAGGGTTTCGGATTCTAGGTGGAGAAAGATGTTTCTCCATACCTTTGCATAATGCCTGAGATTGCAAAATTGCAGAATGTTTGAGGTTAGAACAGACCTCTGGAGATCATCTGGTCCAAACCCCCCTGCTCAAGCAGAGCCACCTAGAGTCAGTTGAAGATGACCCTGTCCAGATACGTTTTTAATATCTCCAAGGAGAGGGAGACTCCACTCTGACAATCTGTGCCAGTGCACAGTCACTCTCACAGTAAAAAAGTGTTTCCTGATGTTCAGAGGGAGCCTCCTGTTTGTGCCCATTGCCTCTTGTCATATTACTGGGCACCACTGAAAAGAGCCTGGCTCCATTTTCTTTGTATACTCCCCGCAGGTATTTATATACATTGATAAGATCTCCTTGGAGCTTTCTCTTCTCTATACTCCTCTCCTCTTCTCTTCTCTTCTCTTCTCTTCTCTTCTCTTCTCTTCTCTTCTCTTCTCTTCTCTTCTCTTCTCTTCTCTTCTCTTCTCTAGGCTAAATAATAGTCTCAAAAGAAGACGGAGATGTAGTTTATGGTATAGTTTTGTCCTCAGTGATCCCCAGGGTCTCCCTGTTCAATGAGCTGCTCTTTCTGGATACTTTTCTTATAGGAGGACTACAACAAAAGTATGGGAAAAGACTGTACAGAGACTACAGGTACCTAGTTTTGAATTCTTTCACACAACCAGCTCTTAAAGACAAGCCACGCTACACTGTATTAGGATCCAAAGCCTCTTTTTAGATCTATCCCTTCATGGTCGTTCATTTGTTTCAACTGAGAACCTAATAGAAGGTTAAGATATTCAAAGGGGTAGCCAAAATGTTGAAGTGCTAAGTAGCAAGGTGATTATTTAAGGACAGCTCAGTAAAGGCTGAGACCAAATGCATAGTGGTTAACACAACTATGACAGAAGACTTTAAAAAGACTACTCCTCCACAGAGCCAAAGTCATCGTATTTTTAAGTAAAAGTGGTCTCTGATTGCAGTGAGCAGCAAGATAAGGAAGCTATTAAATGTAAGAAGACATCCTTCAAAATATTGAAGTCATGTCCCACTGAAAAAAACAAACTCCATAACTAAAAGACAAACAGAAAAGGAAGCAAACACTGGTGAGTTAAATGTAAAAATACAATACAGCAGGTCATAATAGATTTTGATTAAAAACTCATGGAAGGCATAAAAACTAACATTAAATCCTTTTCAAAAACATTTGACAGAGGAAGCTTGCCAGACAAGAAGTAGAGACAATAGGTGATCAAAGTGCAGAAGAGCATTAAAGATAAGGCTGTAGCAGCAAAGCTAAATGGCTTCCTTGCATCTATACTCACAATGGAGGACATAAAGGAGCTACCTCGGCCAGAAATGTTGCTTGTGAACAACTTACTGGAGGATCTGCCTCAAACTGAAATGTCGGTAGAAAAGATTCTGGAATAAACTAGTGAAATGAATAGTAACAATTTGACAGACCCAGATGGTATTCTTCGAAGTATGAAATAGCTGACCTATTTAACTGTGGTGTGTGTGTTGTCTCTTAAAACTGCTTCAGCAGAGGAGGAATGGAGGGTGGCAAACATAAAGGCAATTAAAAACCCCATAAATTCTAAAATAAATCTTCCAAACCTGCAAATTTTATTTCTCTACTGGAAAAACCAATGGAAAGTTTAATAAACAACAAATGGTACATACACAAACACACTCAATCACAGCAACATGTGATATTCTGGGGAGAACCAACCATTGGCTTTTGAATAAAGGAATCACATCTCACAAATCTACTAGAATTCTTTAAAGAAGTCATTGTGCAGAAGAACAAGAGTCATCAAGTGGCTACAGGTTATTGCAGTCTCCAAAAAGCTTTTCACAAAGCTTTTACCAAAAACCCTGAAGAAAACTTGAGTTGGCATCAGATAAAAGAGAAGTTCATCAAAAGCATGAACCATTTAAAAGAGTAGAATTAAAAAGTAGAAATAAGTGGTTGGTAAGTGTAAATGACTGAAGCCATTATCAGAATCCTATAGGAATTAATGCTAAGATCTGATATTCAATTTATTCATCAATGATTATTAAAAGGGTGTGAATGAGATCACACAGCTATCCAACAATACTTATTTGGGGTAGTAAAGATTAATATTGACCAAAAAAAAGTCACAAATGAATCATCTGATGCCAAGTGGCTGAGAAAGAAAACGGCAAATGAAATTTTATTTTTATTAGAATAAAATGGTTTGTACGAGGAAAACCTAATTGAAAGCATACAATGATAGGATCTGAACTATGAAAAAGGTTTTGGATGTGAACTAAATAATTTTTATGCAAACATCAGCTCAGTGCTCAGTAATTATCAAAGCAGCAAGTAAAATGTAATAAGTTATTAGGAAATAAATGCCTCACAGAACAAGAAACTTCATTGTACCATTATACTATCCACAGCATGCCCATATCTTCATTGCTGTTCTGGTCAGGCAATTTCAAAAAGGATGTAGTTGAACTGCAGGAGATGCAGAGAAGAGGAAATTATTTTTTTATATGAGGAACAAATAAATAGATGATGACTCTTCGGCTTGGAAAAGACATTAGAGAGGTCTTTAAGAACTGGAATAGCCTGGAGAAAGTAAATAGAAAACAATTATTTCCTGATCCTTATATTGTAAGAATTAATGGAAATTAAATGAAATTATGAGGTAGCAGGTTTAAAACTAGGAAAAGGAGGTACATTTCCATAGCATGTATTATTAAACTTGGGAATTAATTCCTATCAGTTGTTGTAAATGCCAAAATTTTACATAGTTCAAAAAGTAATTGGACAAATTCATGAAAGTGACACTCATAAAAGGATATTCAATACAAAGCTGTAACCACCAGTTCAGAAAATTAATGCTGAAGAAATCTTACCACATGCATGTTCATAGATTAGAATGAATCATAGACTCATAGAGCCATTTAGGTTGGAAAAGACTTTTAAGATCATCGAATCCAACCATTAACCTAGCACTGCCAATTCCATTGGCAGTCCACTAACCCATATCCCTAAGCACCACATCTACACGTCTTTTAAATACCTCCAGGGATGGTGACTCAACAGCTTCCCTGGGCAGCCTGTTCCAATGATTGACAACCCTTTCGGTGAAGAAATTTTTCCTAATATCCAATCTAAACCACGCCTGGTGCAACTTGAGGCCGTTTCCTCTCACCCTATCACTTGTTACTTGGGAGAAGAGACCAACACCCACCTCCCTACAACCTCCTTTCAGGTAGTTGTAGAGAGCAATAAAGATCTCCCCTCAGCCTCCTTTTCTCCAGGCTAAACAACCCCAGTTCCCTCAGCCGCTCCTCATTAGACTTGTGCTCTAGACCCTTCACCAGTTTCGTTGCCCTTCTCTGGACATGCTCCAGCACCTCATTGTCTTTCTTGTAGTGAGGGGCCCAAGACTGAACACAGCACTCGAGGTGCGTTTTCACCAGAGCTGAATACAGGGGGACGATCACTTCCCTAGTCCTGCTGGCCACACTATTTCTGATACAAGCCAGGATGCTGTTGGTCTTCTTGGCCACCTGGGCACACAGCTGGCTCATATTCAGCCAGCTGTCAATGAGCACACCCAGGTCCTTTTCCACCAGGCAGCTTTCCAGCTGCTCTTCCCCAAGCCTGTAGCATTGTCTAGGGTTGTTGTGACCCAAGTGCAGGACCCAGCACTTGGCCTTGCTGAATCTCATACAGTTGGTCTTGGCCCATTGACCCAGCCTGTCCAGATCCCTCTGCAGAGCCTTCCTGCCCTCACCCAGCTTGGTGTCATCTGCGAACTTACTGAGGGTGCACTCAATCTCCTTGTCCAGATCATTGATAAAGATACTATGTTATGTTTTTTTCTTATACCCTTCCTTAGACATCTGTATGGGTTCCAGCTCTGGCTGGTTTCTGATTTTATGCAGCACAGCAGTTTCTACTTTGTTATTTTTTTATGTTATTTGATAATCAGAAGCTGTCTCTTTCTTACATATTACATGAAGGTAATGAGTAGATGAAAGCATTAAAAAACAGAAAAGAAAAAAGATGGGTAGAGCAAAAAACTTAAGACCAGGACATCAACTTGACTTATAAATACTTTCTAAAATGACCACTTTGACAATTCAGAGTGAGCATAGCTTCTAAAGAGCTGAAAATAAACAATGCAATCCCTTCAGTATTTCAAAGTGGTCTCTCTAAAGTAGGATACTTTTAAAAGTATATTTCATCCCATATCTATTTTTCCCCTCTGTAGATTTCTTCTCATGTTCAGGAGCTTCATGGGCAACGTTGAAATAGTTATTGAAATTCTTTTGGTTTTGCTTGTCCCTTTTTTTTCCTCTCTCTGTTTCAATATTACCCTTACAATTGCCAAATAAATTTTCAATATTGAAGTATGGTTTCCACAGAGCTCTAGGAAACAACAGATTAAGAATGTTCTCTTCTAGCAGGGAAACAAAATACACTATTTCTTGAGATACACTGAATTTATAACACCCTCATCTCTGATTTTTAGGCTTGCTTTTTTCTTTCTAATAACACATTTTTTTCTCTCTAAAAACTAATCAACCCTTTGTAAGAGTGAGCTAGGTCTCCTGTACCAGAGCTAAAGTCATATCAATGTCTCTCTCTGCATCTGATTCAAGAAAATGTAGCTTCAGTTCATAGCTCATTCTTTCTACACCTGTCTGCATCAGATTTCACTTGTACCTGGATATGACATTGGCTGCACTAACATCCTCTCTTCAGCTCACTTCTTGTTACTTAATGTCAAATACTATTACTCCAAAACTACCAGCTGAGGGAAGGTTGAAGTGGTTTCCAAATGAAGGTTTCAGATCACAGCAGAGACATACAAATTTTTCATACTTAGTGTGTTTTGACATAAACTCCAGGCCTTATGGGCAGTTAAGTACACCTACTCAGAGCAAGAGTTAATTAATTTAATTCTCCATTTCATGGGGTTCGTATGGTGGAAATTTCATAAGCATTTTGAGATGTGTCGGTAAGAGAAATAAAACTCATATTGTCTAACATGACAGATTCCACCCATCCTTTGGCAATTTTGAGGTCTTATCTGTATTTATTGCACTAGAAACAGCGATTTCTATTTTTAAGATGCATTATGCCAACACAATCATTAGTAATACCACTATCCTCATGTGTCCAGGCATGAATGGGTAGAAGTTCTCCATTTCTTTTCTATTCAGCTTCTGTATATAGCAGGATACTATAATGTATTTGATGTGTATAAGCACATGATTTTTAACTAGTTTTCACTGAAAGATCATCAGCTCTCTGTCACTTGGGATTTCTGTGTACCATGGACGGTGCCTGACCTGGCTCACATTTGTATAGAACTCTGAAAATAAAGAACACTTTAGGTATGTTACTTTGATCAATAAAATCTGTACTTGACTAGAATCTGCAATTCTAATCTACACTGGGGCCCTACAGCATTTTGTAGGGGCCCTGCAGCATAGGCATTCATATAAACCAGGCACCGAGATGATCTGGCAAAATGATAGGCAAAAATGGCATCTCTGCTAAATGTGCAGTCTAGCAGAATTTTAGTACTTAATTTAGTGACTAAGATTTAGGATGGAGCTTAGTTCGCCTAGCTTAGGCATTTCTTTGCCAAGGAGCATAACCTGTAGTCCATTTCTCCTAATGTAAGCACCTAAATTCTCTAGAAGGAAAGGCCTCTAAAGAGTCAATCTTTTCCTAAATATAGATCCTTAACTGGAAGATTAGAGACTGTATAGAGGATGGGTGGATTCCAGTATAGCAGAGCTAGTCTGAAGACATCTATACACTAGTGCTGTATTGGTCCTTTGAGCCTCTTATTTGCAATAAATGTGTTTTTTTAAATTAGACCAATTAGACTCTTATTGGCTCATAAACAGAAAATGTCACTCATTCCTAAGCATGTTTAGAAGATAGTCTGGTTTACAGTCAGACTGTAAGATTGCTCCTAATAGTAATCAGGCTTCTCCAGAGACCTTCATAAAAGCTAAGGACTGTACACCTAATTCTGGATTAATAGGGAGCTCAAGGCAGGAGATGTCTTCCAGAATAGGCACTTCTGAATAAGCATGTGTAACTAAGTTTAGTCTCATAAATGCTGTCAACTATTTTAGGAGGCACCTAATTAATTTTGTAAAAGGTGTTAGGAGAACAAGTAGACTGGATTGGCATGTAGCTATTAGACATCTAAGTCCCAGTTTAGGGAAGGTTTGGTTAGGTTATATTCTTCTACGTGTGTGACAGCTGTCCATTGCTTAAGCAATTGAGCAGTTTTGTGTATTACTCAAGTGGATTTTTGTGCTTAAATTTCATTTTAGGCACCAAGACTAATTCTGGATATGATTGTCAGCAGATTGTGATCAGAAGAGCAAGTAGTTTTCCAGTGTTTTTGGACTAATGCATGAAATAATATGTTTAAAATGCTAAGATGGGAGCTCGGGGAGGGAAAAAAGTTTAGGAGACCTGATAGAAATTCAGAAAGAGTCTGTTGTACTGATACCACAATACTCTGTTTGTGTTCAGACTGATGCAGCCTGAGAAACACTGGGAGTGAGTCATGTAGGAACCAGGGCAAGAATTCTAAGTGACGCAAACACAGGAAGGTGAGCAAGAGGGAGTTTGGTGGATTTAAAGAGTACTGCATGTCATTAAGCTGAACATTAATCTTTCAACTTTTGCCTTGTTGTGAAATATTTTCAACTGTTGCAGAATAGACACAGATCATGCAGGATTACATAAAAAGAACTGCACCTTGTCAGACCTGTGAAGACTGCTCTACCCAGAAATGGAAAAGCTTCAGCGGGCATGGTGTTTCCAGTTTTGGCAAAGGTATTTCAAGAAAGAGCTGGACCTTCTGAAAAGGATCTTGAGTAGAGCAATGAATATGACCAGAGATCTCAAAAATAAAACCTGTGAGGAAATAATGAATAAATGGGAATTATTTAGACCAAAGAAGAAAAGCTTTGGGAGAGATAATAGTCCCCAAGTATGTGAAAGACTGGGGTACTGAGGAAAAAAGTGTCCTCTTTTGCACATGGACGGTGAGTTGTAGAAGAAACAATGGGCCTAATCTGCAGCAAGAGAGGCTGAGATTAAATTTTAGGAGAAACTTTTAACAACAGCAATATTGAGGCACTGGAACAGTGAGGAAACTGAAAGATTTCCAATACTGTAGGTCTTCGAGAAGAGATTAGAGAAATATCTGGTAAGAATAAATTAAATGTAGGCAATTCTGCCTTGAGGTCAAGTTCAATTCAACCACCTTTTGGGGCCACTGCTTCTATTATCCATAAAGAAATTGAATTTGACTGTCTAATTCCTTTTTTTATTTTTTCTCAATAAAGCTGTAGGCATCCCGTTGCTTTTAACTGCGTGTATTGAATAGTTAGCTTTAGTAGTTTCTTTCACAGATTTTTAAAAGACTTGAGAATGGAAAAGAAATTATTATTTACTGTCAGTATGTAAGTCTCTAAAAAAAGAATTATATGAGGAGATACAGACTGATAGGCAAATGAAGAAGCATGCTGACAGCTTAACCACCTCTAGCAGACCAAATGCTGTCTTTTGTCACCAGTATGTCCTGCACAGACCATTGCAGTTTTCATATTTTTTCAATACCTCACCCAGCAGGTTTCCCTTTATCTATCTTACTTATTGTTTATTGTTTCCATGTGTTTGGTTAGATTTTCAAACACCAAACCAACGCAGAAGATATCTGTGGAGGATGGTTACCTCACCTGATCTTTTTTCTTAAGTTTCAACCACAGTAGCCATATTTAAGAATGTGATAGGGAACAAAACATTGCTGTAGCTTAAAACCTTCAAATAGAATTTTCTTCAAGAAGCTCTAGTTTGAAATTGGACTTTGGCAGCAGGAGAGTGGGGAAAGGAGTCTTCAGCATGACACGTTTTAGGCCATTCTGTTAATATCCAGCAAAGTCTGATCTAGCTAAAATTCTCTGAAGACGAATTTTGCACACATCCTCAGTTAAGATTTGGTAAAAATTGGTGGCTACAGTCTCCATACAGTCCTGTGCCTTGTTCTTCTTCCTACATCTCTAAGGACGTTTTCTGTAATTGTCACTCTGGGCTGCTACAGACCGTGTATAGGTGGGTACCTAAAATGAGTGGTTACTGAATGTCCTCAGTCATTCCTCCAGGACTCGTGAAAGAAGAATCTGCCTTACAAAAATTCAGATAGACTAACATAAATTCAGACAGACTCATCAAAGTGTTTGTGTTGAAGGAAGTCATCTTGTTCCAGGAAACTTGGAATAAGAATATAAGGACTGATGGTTAATTTTGGGGAGAGAAAGATGCATGGACTTAGTATTTGTCAGCAGTCTTGAAAGAAGACTAGGAATTGAGATTTGAGGAGAGAAATTGGAGACCTGAGATTCAGTGGAATTGTTTGTCGTCTTTTGCTGCATTTTGGTCAATTCCTGCTGGTTTTACAATAGGCATATGTTGATAAACTGTTTGGGATATTTTACCATCTGTCTGAAACGTCCTTGGAGGAGTCATACAAAGGACAGCTTCGTAAATGTCTCTTCTTGCCTCAGAAATTACTCCCTCTGTAATCGGACCCAGCAAAGAGCTCTCTGTACAGTTAATGATTTCATCCCTGCTAGAGAAGCAGAGAATGCTGGTGGCTGTCAAAATGGATGCAGAAAAGGGACCAAAAAAAAAATTCCCAATTATATTTGTGGTAAGGCATTGTGACTGTTAAAATATTTTTGTTTCTATCAGGTCAGAGAATGCACTACCCTCAAAGCTCAACATACATATACTTTAAAATAAACTGAAAGAGAAGGAAGGACAAATCTAATTTCCAGCACAACAGTTTGGATTTCTACTTGTTTGTTTTGTTTTTTTTCCCTAAGACTTCTGCACTTGGCTGAATTTTCCATTTTTTATTTTGCTTAACAATATACCTGACAGCAGTATAACATGAAGTACGGAGTAAATATTCTCTATGTTCAGTGGTAAGAGATTTTCCATTGCATCCATCTTTTACGACTATAGCAACACCTCTGCAACGTATTCATCAGCCCATATTCCAACAACCTACAAAGGTTTTTATTTTTTGTGTACTTGAGACATACTAGGCATAAAACACTACATCACAAACAGGTTTTATACAAAGATACTCTACTTAGATTAGTTTTACTGTTTGAAGTGAGCTTTGGTAATGTAGTACATGGAATTTATAGCTCTATTAAAGAAGGCTTTTTGATGGAGGAATGCAGGGGAAACGGGAAATGGAATTTTAATGACCCAGAGCACCTGCATGTTGTTTTGTATACAACAGGGCTATCACTCCTTAGTCTCATGATGTTTGATGGTTCTATTGAGTCTCCAGGTCTAGGAGGCATGGGAATATTAGAAAGAAACATATTTTGAACTGGAAAGATGAGTTTCTAGTATTTTAGAGAAAAGTCTTCAAATATTATGAAGAAAACTCCTAATGTGAATATCCCAAGCCAACACCAAACCAAATCCACAAAAACTCACTACTTTAAGGAAAGTCTCATGTTTTTAAGCCAGTCCTTGGATTCTGACTCATTATTTTGGGATCTTTGCTGTTATCAATCCTGAGAAGGGCAGAATTTCAACTCATAAGAAATAAATTATGTCAAGAACAATTTAATAGCTGCATAACGGAATTATTTTTATATCGCTTATTTTTGCCTGCTAAATCAAAGCCTGGACATTCAGACAATGCAGTTCAATCTCTTGTTTTCCATTTGGGAGAGTCTTAGTTCTACTCCCTGTCATAGGTAAAGTGACATTAATTCACAACAACTTTCTTTCATACTGGTCATTATCTCCAGTCGTTACAGGAGAGAGCAATCCTTGATCTTGTTTATGGAATGGTTTGCTTGTATTTATTTCCTAAATCATTGCAAATCTGGTTAACTCTTTTTTCTGCTTACCTAATTTGAAAGTAATCTGAACTCTAATCTGCACTATACATACTAGCAGTTCTCCTATTGACCCCACAGAAAGTAACATACATTACCAGAACAAAGCTGAAGCCTGTAGGACAAAAGGTATGGACAAATTAACATTTTTAAAAGTTTGAAAAGAAATTATAAGGAGTAATTCAGCTTCATACTTCTAGTTTCCATAGCACTCCACTGACTTCCAGCCACAAAAGATCCCTTCTAACTTTGGCATGAATATAATAACATTTCCTTTGGAGCAAATTCATAAGGTTATAACCCTCCATTTGAGGTAATGTCATCTCTAATACAACTGCTTTTAGAAAGGTGTTGAAATACTCTTTACAGACTGCTCAACCACCAAAGTTTGAACAGCTTAAAAAATCGCTTCCTTATTTATCTTGGACTGATGTAGTAATCTGTCCTTCCCATTAAAAATAAAATAAATCACATATTTTTATCATTAAATTTTTAAATTGTAATAAAAATCATTGCTTGTGTCATCACACAGAAAGTGATAACTGGGTTCACTCTCTTTTTTTTTTTTTTTTTTTTTAAATGCCCAAACTGAAATATTAATGTTCTTTGTAAAGAAACAAAAAATAATTCACAGTTGCTGCATGGAAGATGATTAGTGATTTGATCCTAACTGAGAGATGCCAGGTTTAGATTCAAATAGATTTACAGCCTCACTGTTGAATGGTAAAAGCATGTTACACAAGTGACACACAACAGTGCTCCTGACCCAAAGTCCTGACCCAAAGCTATGTCTGTCTCATGAAGAAAAGCAAGTGCCATTAAAAAAAACCAAACATGTAGGTATTGTTGTAGGCAGGTATATATTTTCCCATATGGAATCCTAAATCAAACTTAAGTCTGTCTTCCTTGTTAAAAGTTTATAATCAGATGAAAGTGCTGTTGATTTATACGAGTTTTTGTAAAAAAATATTACCTTTCTTTGGGACAGCAGATGCATGCAAAGTCAGACCAGTATACCTCTGCTCGCATCAAGCAGAAAATCAGCAGAGGTAGAAAATGGGGTTGTCTCCCTCTGAATGAAGACTTTGTACTATTGTGCAAATATAAGACCACTGCTGTACTTCCACTGCAAGAGCTTTAGCACCCATTAAAGCTGTGCCTCAAGTCTAATTTACAAGCTACAAATTTATTGTATCAGATGTTATTAAGGTATCCAAAAAAAGAAAGAAATATGACTATGGGAGCATAGTATGCTTGCAAAGTGGTCTGGACTCAAATGACTTCCAGCATGATAAATAATTGGGTCAATAATATAATATTTTAAAGGATCAGGACTGTGTCTCATCTAGACAATTGTTCCAGCCCTAACAATGTCCAGAGTTAAATGTGGTATAAAATGCTGTTCATTGAAGATCTCATTCAAATTTCTAATAGCTAGATATTCGCTTAAATTAGAAACACAAGAATTGTTTTGTAGTTTTAGTATAAGCAGACTCTTACATGGGCTTTGAATCACCTCTTCAGCTTTTCCTTATCACCCCACTGACACTGATTGCTGCTTCTGCAGCTGGGCTGGCAGAAGGGATGTATCTATACTCTTCTAAGACTACTAAGATTGTCCTAATGCAAATCCACCTTCACTGGTGATGCCAGCTTGTGTGCTCATCTGTGAACCTGATACCCAGTCCACGCTCCATTCTGCTGACTCTGCTGTACAGCTGTTATCCACAGCAGATGCTTGAACCCTGACTTCAAGGAATCGATAACATCCTACAGCAAAAAGTTCTACATTGAAATTGCATATCAAGTAAAAGATCACTACTTTTCATCAGTATGCTGAGAAGGACACAAAGTTTTTGAAAAATAAGCATGCCCCCTCTCAGGACAGATCAGCATGTCTGGCATAAATTATTGCATGAATAGCTACAGTTAAAATTAGCTTCAGTTTATCTACAAGTTTCACTGTGCAGGCAGGATTATCTTCTGAGGACAGCAATGTTTTGTAAGTCTTCTAATATGAAACTGTGGCAGAGGTATGAGGTTCAACCTTTTTGGGTATTTACAAAACATCTGGTTTTGTAGCTGTAGAGTGAACATGTGTAAGCTGCAGCTATTCTCAGAATTACACACTTAAAACCTGACTATTAACTGGTTTCAGATTTTACTAGTCTTTATTCTCTAATCAAGCAATTAATCATATGTTTGCTACACCGTCCAGGGATCATATTGGAGAAGATACAGGAGCCTGCTAGTCATTGCCTATGTCCTACTTTGAGCAAGTGCTGGAAGGGGAGCAGCTTTCTGGTAGTGGTCAGAACAAATCCACCTCTCACCCTTCCTCACACTCTGTTCATTAACCTCTTCTTCCGCTTCAGAGGATTTATTGGCGTCATCATCTCTGATCATAACTAAACTCTGCTCCGTGGTTCACACTATCCTTCCCTCCATGAGAAGCTTGTGTCCCATCCACCTACAGGGTTTGCTGCCCAGGCACAACAGTCTCCTGAGCTGCATCAATCAGAGCACACACACCACTTCTGACCGTGCTGCTGGTCCTTTCCTGCTCTGATCAGCCAAAAGGAGAGACGAGACACAGTTTGTGCTGGCGGCTGGTGGATCCCTGGCTTCCTTGCCACAGGTGGGAGAACTTTTTCTTACTTTACATCATGGAGTTGGAGAGCACCTATTTCTTGCTCCAGTGAGTGGTGCTGCAGGAGGAGATATGGCAACAACCTTCACAGGGCTCTTTTATCTATGGATATGCCTAAGAGACTTTTTTTTTTCTTGGCAGAGCATTCAAGACTAGTTTTTATTGAAACACAGACTAGAAATTTTTTCCTTTATTTAATTATTATTCTTTTAGTCTGGCATTTCAGCATATGCTTAGTTGAATATGCAGGCTGAAATATTGTGTTTTCTGGAATTGTCAATTGTGATGTTAATATAACTGACAGTCCTCATAACTGACCACCCTGGGGACCTTAATAGGACTTGCATTTTTTCCTTTTGACAGAGGCACCTCTTTCCCACAAAATGTTAAGCTGAATAATATTATTGTGATAAGACCTAATAACTTTTTTTTTTCTTTTTTGGAGATTATGCACTCATGAAATTTTTATAGTGTACCCATAATTGTTGCAGATGAAAGATCATCATCCAATTTATGACATACACATTGATGACACAAGGTTTTAATTTAAAAAAATATAGTCTCACTACCTTGCATTCCAAGATCACGCAGACATGTACCAGCAGTGGAAGTAGGAACATTCAGCTCTTCAAATCTAGACAATGTTTTGCCCTTTATAGGGCATCACAGGGACTGAGCTAAGTTTGGTTCTCCTAAAAGGTGTCAGAGTTCTCCATAAATAGGACTTTCCTTTTCCTCGTCATTGATTTTCAACTAGATGGCAAAAAAGGCTAGAGTACAGCAAAATTTTAACTTTCACAGGAGGAAGTAATGTAAGCAATATATATGGTTAATAACTCAAGACATCTGTTTTTGTTGGGATGGAGTATAGTGTGTTTCTTTCATGCAGTGGTAATGTTAAAACACATCCTTTCCCTTTGGAAAAATACATGCATTAAGGCAAATAATTCAGGTAAAGTTGAAGTTGTATAACTCAAGAGAAGAAAAATCAGTATTAGATGTCTCTGCAGTAGGAAAGTACTAGCAAAGCGAAACCAAATTTGCAATGGAGAAAACTGGTCATTAAGGGAGACATTGCAGAATTGATAAAGATTGTTTCCCTTGTTTTGGCTTCTGTGAGAGCAAAGCTAATTTGTCATTACTTTATTATTTTCCCTGTGAAATAGAAATTAAATGAAATTGTAAGATAATGAGCCTGGTCCCTCTGAAAAGAGACACTGAGTTCAGATAATAGCTGTAACACTATCTCTTGAAGACAGATTTTGCAGGTGAGTAACTCAAGAGCCATTATTGCCCCACCATGATTAATTACTGTTGTCTTGTGTCAATCAAGACCCACTAAAATGCAGTTTGAACTAATCTATGTGAATCATATATGTTTGTCATTTCACAGATTACTATAAAATAAAATGTTCAGAATATGAGAAGACAAGTCGCATTATAATATAGTCACTAAAGGTGTAGTATCATGATAAACCTTTGTCAGGCAGGGTTCCCACTCTGTCATGCTTTGCTTTTCCATCATGATGAGCCAACTGTGCTCCAGAAGCTACATTACGGCTGGTGCTAAGCTAAATGCAAAGCCCAAGCTAATATATTTACTCCTGGGGAAGGTTTAGCCTGAGCTCACGGCAGGCAGAGCTAACTCTCTTACTAGCTGTCAGATAAGTTTTCTTATAGCTGGGCAGTGTGGGACATGCTTGCAGTGGAGAACTATCTAAATTCATAATTGTGTATGAGCTCCACGTTAATAAACTGTCCAAATGGCAAGGATTTCACCCTTTTCTATGCAACATTTCACCCTTTTCTATGAATGACTAAAATTTTCTGATTTTTGTCTTGCTTTTAAATGAATCTTGTATACATTTAAATTAGAAATTACATAATTGAATTTTAATAAATTGCTTTAAAAAGTCCATGTCATGCATATACTATGGATTTTTCAAGACACAAGAGATTTATTTTGTTTTCGTTTTCATCAGCTTTAAATCTTCTAAGCAATCATGCAGTTCCATGCAAACAATTTCCAGAAAGTTCATAATTTCCAGTAGAGTTAGATCAAAGAAAGTACTCTGGTGTTTCTATTTAAGAAACGGAGAGCACTGGGATGTGTCTGAAATTCCACTCCTCTCCTGCTGTTAAGTCCAGAAATTAGGTAGGTCCACCTGGCAAACTCCATAGTTTTCATTCGTTACATCTTATCCTTTGAAATAATGGAATCACTGTTCTGCCTCTTTTTTTTTAAGAACACAGTTGGGACAAAAAGCTACTGCTTGTTTTGAGGGACAAACATGGAAAATAAGATACTTTTATCTATCTATCATCTGCTGTGTTCTTTGGCTTAAATATACCTTATCCTAAACCTAAATGGAAAACTTCTCTGGTCTGGAAAACACCCTAATTGCTAGGGTCTAGAGCAAGTTGAAAGGATGAACCCTCCTTCCTTCTGCTGCAACTGTATGGCTATCCAGAAATGAATCACAAGAATGATAAGGAGAAGAGACTGTGAGTCAGAAAAATCTGGGAATAATGAAAGGCTGAAGTCACACCATAGAAGGGGGAGGAGATCTTCAGTTTTTGTTCCTAGTTCTAGGATTATATATGCATTTTTCATTAAATTGGTATTGGTGGGGGGAAAAGAAAGGAAATAGGACACCGTCTCCTTACTCTAGACCTACTGTCTAACCTGTACTCTCATTACCAGGAAGCTCAAGAGGGGAATGCGACTGAATCCTTCGAGCCTCCTGTTGAAACCTTCAGTTTCTTAGGCATATGCTCTAGTCATCAGGATACTTTTCTAGCAGAGCTGTTTCAAAAAGAAAAGCCACAAGCAAAAATATGTGCTTTAAGTGGTCAGCCCTGTCATTCTTTCCTAAATCTGCTCAGAGCGTATGCATTTTGGGATCTTAAGGGGAGCAAGGCAGAACATGAAACAAAACTGAATTAAGACTGATCTGAGATGGAGCCTAGATGCTTGTGCTGAGACAGCTCTTGGACTGCAAAGAAAGAACTCTTCAGGCCTTCGTGGAGCCAGGAGGCACAATGGGTTTAGGAATTTAACCCTTCAGGGTTAAACTGTGGCTAATTCTGGATTCAAAGTCTGCCTAAGACTTTTCTGTGATGTCTTTATAGGATCCAGCCTAGGTACATAGGATCAGCCTGACTCTTTAAGGTCATGCCAGGCGTTTCTCTAGATTTCACTGAGAGCAGGATAAATCTTAAGTAGGACTGGAAAGTGGTGTCATCTTAATGTAAAGCCACACCACTCTTACCACGCAGATGTTATGTTAGATATACCACAAACATAAGGGAAAAGGTTTGCTGATTTGCAACTGTTAGCGTTAGTCACTACAAATATTCATACTTGAGTCTCCTCATATCTTCAGAAGTGAAAGTTGCCATCTTATTTTTTTCTGTGTCTTAATTTAAACATGGATAAACCAAGCATGGTCTACCTTGAATATTGGTACAGACATTATGTAAACCACCTGATTAAGTGTTTGTACAGATTACCTTTTAATATTAAAAGTTTGCCATAGGCATTTTTCATGTTTATGTTGTTGCTTTTCATTTATACTTCTTTTTGCAGATGCATCAATCAGTCTTAATAAACAGAAGGTGGGCTGCCAAAAGTATCTACTATAAATCAGATTCATTGTGCAAGTGTCACATGCTTCTCTATATATAAGGTAATAGTTTCTTGGTTCTATCATAGCTTCTGTTAGATCTTTGTTTTTCTTTTGCATTCAGTATTTCCCAATAAACATAGATAGGAATGAAAACAATTGGGGAAGGTTAACACCAACGATATCTTCCTTCTTGCATTAGCAGCTAAAGAAACTCCTTGCATAAATTTATAACATAAGATTAATGAGGTAATAATGAAACAATTCTTATAATAGACTGTTGGACCATTTATGCAATTACAAAAATGTAAGTTTGATTTGACTGGAACACTGAGAGCACAAAAAAAAATTTGGATGTTTTTAAAATTAAACATTTTGCCTATAGTATTTCAGGGTGAAATATTCTTTAAGTATTCTTGAAATTAAGAATTTATAATTGAAATGCATTGTACTCCTACATGTTGTATGTCAACATACTTAGCCTGTGGTGTTGCCACACATACTGCAGTAATATTTTGTTCTTCATGTGTGTGTTGGTTTTGCGTGGCAAGGTTTTGGTAGCGGAGGGGGGCTACAGGGGTGGCTTCTGTGAGAAGCTGCTAGAAGCTTCCCCTGTGTCTGATAGAGCCAATGCCAGCCGGCTCCTAGACGGACCCGCCGCTGGCCAAGGCCAAGCCAATCAGCGCCTCTGTGATAACATATTTAAGAAAGAGAAAAACAGTTAGAGAGCGCTTTTGCAGCCAGAGAGAGGAGTGAGAAGATGTAAGAACATCTGCAGACACCAAGGTCAGTGCAGAAGGAGGGGGAGGAGGTGCTCCAGGCGCCGGAGCAAGATTCCCCTGCAGCCCGTGGTGAAGACCATGGTGAAGCAGGCTGTCCCCCTGCAGCCCATGGAGGGAGGATGAGGGGGTGTAGCGATTCCACCTGCAGCCCGTGGAGGACCCCACGCCGGAGCAGGTGGAGGCACCTGAAGGAGGCTGTGGCCCCGTGGGAAGCCCGCGCTGGAGCAAGCTCCTGGCAGGACCTGTGGATCCGTGGAGAGAGGAGCCCATGCCAGAGCAGGTTTGCTGACAGGACTTGTGACCCCGTGGGGAACCCACCCTGGAGCAGTCTGCTCCTGAAGGTCTGCACCCCGTGGAGGAGACTCACGTTGGAGAAGGCCGTGAAGGACTGTCTCCCGTGAGAGGGACCCCACGCTGGAGCAGGGGAACGATGAGTCCTCCCCCTGAGGATGAAGAAGCGGCAGAAACACCGCGTGAGGAACTGACCGTAACCCCCACTCCCCGTCCCCCTGTGCCGCTGAGGGGGGGCGGAGGTTGAAGCCGGGAGTGAAGTTGAGCCCGGGAAGATGGGAGGGGTGGGGGGAGGTGTTTTAAGATTTTGGTTTTATTTCTCATTCCTCTGCTCTGTTTTGCTTAGTAATAAATAAGATGAATTCCCTCTCTAAGTTCGGTCTGTTTTGCTCGTGATGATAATTAGAGAATGATCTCTCCCTGTCCTTATCTCGACCCGTAAGTTTTCTTTTATTGTACCTTTTCTCCCCTGTCTAATGAAAGAGGGGAGTGATAGAGCGGCTCTGGTGGGCACCTGGCCCTCAGCCAGGGTCAACCCACCACAATGTGTCAAGTTTCTATGAAACATTCATCTTAGATTCTAGAGAATACTGAAGCTCCATGGTACTCACCAAAAATAGTGTCTGAGTTCCTGAAATAAACTATATGGGGTTCCAAGCTTTGAAATCCATGAGACTTATCCAACAGATTATGTCTGTGTCTATGTTCGTGAAGGTGCAGTTCATCACATACCATGAATCTTGGTCTCCCGCGGCTTATGACATAGTGAAACATACTACAGTTGCCTATGCACATTCCGGTTTCCTTCCAAAGTCAGACCCTGGCCATGTATGTACCCACAGAAGATGAATGTGGAACTTCAGACAAAATATGTATCCCATACACCATTGATTCAATTCATTAGTCTGGAGAAAATGCGATAGTGCTACTCACATCTAACATTAGCACCAAGGCCTTACAAGATTAAAAAAACAGATGGCCTGTTCTCATGCTTGAGTAGTCTCCCCACAAGCTGTCAATCTACTAGGTCAATCGACACTTAGAAGCATTCGTAATAAATAGCAACAGACTTGACTTGCTCAAAGCACAAAGCACAGCATTCATTACTGTTTTCACTCAGAAAGGTTTTCATTCCCTTAGTAGCCACGTTGATCTCTACTTTATTCTTATTAAATTAGAAGTTCATGTCATTTCTTGCAAGGTATGATGACCTGGGTTCAGTTCCTTTTTGACTGACTCTATAACCTACTAACTATCATGTCAGTCCCTAGCATCTGAAAAAAAGTGACAACAATGGATTTCTGCATTTTAAATTACATAGTCATTGTATAAAAGCAATCATCTTTCTACACAGAGAGTATGGGTTGTGAATCCCGTTCTCTTCACTGGAGGTGTAGGGACTGTAAGTGGCTAATAGAGCACTGTAGAATCCACTTTAGTCATGCATGTCTGAGCTATACTCTACTTCCTTTTCACACTTTTGTTGTCGAATACCATAGTAAGAGATAATTCCTGCTGTGCTGAGCATTCTAACTTTAAAACACAAGGTATTTGCTATAGAACAAAGAGTTTAAATTGCTTTCCATTTTGTCAAGCCAGCCCTCAGTGCTTGGCTTGCAGAAAGCTGACCATGAAATAAGAACCTACACAACAACATTTCTTGACTTTCTATCCTCAAGACCATGGTAACTTTACAAAAGCTTTTTTTTTTTTTTTTTTTTTTTTAAGTTTAAAAATGCCAAAAGTGAACCAGTGTGCTAAGCATGATAGAAATCCAGGGAAAAAAAAGTTTTCTGTCTCAGAGAGTTTGTAAACCAAGTGTAAGAGAAGAGGGGATCTATACTGGCAGGTGAAATTGATGAGACACAAACATCACCTTACATCATCAGTTGAATCAATTAGTATCATAGCTGGGGAAGTTCTGTTATTGAACTACGTTAGAAATATGGACATAGTTACATGAAATCTTAACTAACAGATTTTACTATTTGATTAACTTTGTGACAAATACCCATCTGGACTAGTTCCAACAGAGCTGGGGGTCTGAGCAGACACTTAATTGTAAGAGCTTTATACGCTTTATAATGCCACACCAAACTGAGAGGAATTAATGGCAGAAAGAAAAAGAGAAGAATCTAAAACCTCCAGAGCCCTTTCGGTAGATCTGAATCTCAATCAAGCTAATATTTCCTTTTTGTCATCAGCAATTAGTACACAACAAATCCAAGAGAGGACAAGATCAATAAGTAATTGGTAAAGTAATAATCAAAAACAAAGCTTTACAACCTTCTTCACATTTTAAAATTTCATTCTTGTCAGCTGCTGAATCCACCGGGCTTAAGGATGTGCTTCCCACACTCAAAATACTTTAGTCAGTTTTGTAATAATGCATTTGACTCAGATTCACTGAAGAGGGAGCTGAATATATTGTTTCATGATAGTATGGTGCAGATGCACATGGTAAAAATGACAAGAATTCTTAATGTTGTCTTTTCAAAAGTCTTGATTTATCAATCATCAATACACAAAAAGCAGAATTTAAAAAAAACCACACACAGAGGCTGAAAAGACTTGCAGAAGCAGGATTCATTAGGAGATAGGACAACAGAAAATGTCTCACTTCAAAGGAGAATGAAGAGAAACTTACAGAGAATTGGTTCAAGAAAACAGGTGAGAATGAATCATCTATTTATGCCTAAGACTTTGTAGGTAAGCATTAAAACTTCCAAGTGTACTCTAACTTATACAGGAGATCATCGATATATGTATAAAGCACAATAAATAGGTGCTATATCACATTTTGACATGTATTCAGTTATTATATATCAAAAATATTGAATAGGAATGACAATTCCCAGGAAATGTTCCCTCCTT
The DNA here is from genome assembly GCF_011004875.1 of Balearica regulorum gibbericeps. Taxonomy (NCBI): domain Eukaryota; kingdom Metazoa; phylum Chordata; class Aves; order Gruiformes; family Gruidae; genus Balearica; species Balearica regulorum. Next base: position 25,649,741 of record NC_046186.1, read on the forward strand.
TGCTTCCGAAACACTTTGTGAGCTCCGGCAAATCCTTCAGCTTAAATGATACTATTTTTCTATTTGTAACATAACATTCTTCACAGGATTATTCTGTATGAGAATTTAGATAATGTTTCTACAGCTTTCTGGTATTCTTTAATGAAAAATGAGGCACTAAAAAGCCAGATATCAGTAAACTCAATATAAGAGATTACCTCTGGCATGAAAAAATTTACTGGAAGTACATTTTATTTTAAACATTGACTCAAGTGTTTTTCTGAGTTGGTTCTGTAGCATCACATTTCTTTTATTGTTCTGCAATTTAAAATACTGCTATTTTGAAGTTGTAGGAGATACGGAATATGTAGGCAACCATATTAGCATATTTTTCTTGATTTCTTTTCCTGGAAGACACTGGAAAGTCCTCTGGTAAGTAGATAGTCTATTAATTTCTTGTATGTAGAAGAAATAGACTTTAGCAAAGATTTTTTCTCAATAAGATTTTCCTTTCTTATTCATCATTCATAGTTCATAAAAATAATTCACAATTTCAGCTCATATCTTTTATATGAAGACTTAAAAAAGCCCAAAATAATCCAAATCACCCTACATTTTTCCTTCACAAAATATAAGACACATTGCCATGCATTTTATGATCACTGCACTAGAGCATCACAACCTGTCTGGATAAATCCATGATATCTACAGAATAAAAAGTTAATAAGAACAGAATTGCTCTTTTGTTGCTGTTTTACAAAAGTTCTCCCATCTGCTTCAGCACACAGACATGGATTCGATTTTGTTTTATCAAAAGCTCTGCAGTTCTTTGAAAAATTACACTGTATTTGAGACTAAGAAAAATGAGTACTTAAAAACTAGTAAAAGTAACAGAAAAATGATACCTCACATAGTCCATAATCTCTGCTTGTCACCAAGATCCTAACAGGGAACTAACTGCTTGTGTGAGTTAGCATGAAATCTGATTTGCAGTAATCAGCCAGAAGCAAAGGGAGCATGAAGTGAAATATTGGTAGAAATTTCTTGGTTTATGATATATATTTACCCATAATACAACAAAAAATCTCAGAAGATCAGCTTAGAGGTTCGAGCAATAAACTTGTGATGATTCCTACTCATTTGAAAAAGCTTCATTTTCTGCAGAATATGTTAAAATTTATTGCAGGGACAATCTGGAGTGCTCAGATGGCCTGTCTAGTTCTAGGCTGGCTAGTTCAGACTTTACAGAAATTTTCATAGAAACATGACATGTGCTGATGGGACCCTCTTCATGCATTTTGCTTTTCCTCACTTGTGCCTATGATTGACATATATGAAGCAGAGTAAGAAATTTTCATGGGCAGAGTTGTAGGCTGAAAGAGTCCATTTAATGCAATGGCTGATACACTTTAGGAGATTTTCCCACCAAATTATTTACTGGTGGTGGAGGTCAGTAGAAAATCTAGTTATCTGAGCAATATTTACATGAATTCATGGCCACAGACTTAATAATCAACATTAATAAAATCTAGATATTTGAGATGGGAATCTAACTGTTCTTTTGCTATTAAAGGTCTCAGGATTACATTTCTAGAAGTTAGATTGCCAGGACAAGCAAATTAATTCAGAGAATGAATATAAATTATTCCTTTTAAAATACACCAAATTGAATACACTCATCATTTCTCTTTAAGGATAAATGACTTAGGATAAACAGACTGCTGTTAATGGTTTTGTGATTATCTGTGCTAAGAATATTGATAATCTTGCAGCAACAACTATTAAAAGCTCACCAAAAAGGAATCACCTTCCCAAACCAATCATTTTAGTTTTGCTTTGTCTTGAGACTTTCTAAGTATTTCTGAAGACTCATCTACCCGACCCACAGCCATATGCTGTAGGACAGTTTCAGCATCAAACTATCTGAAAAACAGAAAACAGACAAAGGAAAATCTGGACACAGCTAGTACTTAAAATTACAAAAGTGCAGGTTTTACACATTCTCCTGTTCATCAGCCTAATCTGAGGTAGAAGTGTATACTATCACTTCAGCAGATAGAGCTTTCTCCAATGTTACATTGGTACCATTTATCAAAAGAGCATGTCTTTTAAATAACAGATGAGTGTCACTTGCTGACTGCCAAGTACAGAAAACAGTTGCGGTACTGAATAACACCAAAGCTCAATCTTCTTTCTCTTTTTCCTTTTCCACCATTACTAAGAAAAGTGCAATTAAAAGATCAAGAGCTCTTATAAGGATAGAGGAAGTGAATAGTCTGCAAATTAGCTTTAGAGAGCAATTTCAATACCTGTGTCTGTCTAATTCTACTTAAAACAAAAAATCTCAGCTCATGGAAGCTTAGTTTAAGGAAAAAGAGAAGGGTAAATGTTGAATTTGTCTAGATTTTTTACCATCATAAGCAACCAGTTAGATAGGAGTGGACAAAATATGAAACTAGGAGTAATTTTTCAATTTGTTTTCTATCAAATCTGGATTGAAATCGATCTTTTCCAAGCTTATTCCAAGATGAATATTTAAACCCCAAATCCTATATTTGGCAACACTGAAATAGAATACATCTCAATTTAAATAAGCTCTCATACATTTTCAGCTCTAAAATCAAAAGTGAATCTTACTTATATCACAACAGTTATCTCCTGTCATAAGATTGAGGAAAGCAATTGCTTGATTTAATCGGTGATTGCTGGGTGCCTGCAATTGCTGAGTGCCTGCAGCTCTAGACCAGTTCCCCCGTGAACTGCACCCAGTGGGGAAAGGCCAGCTCAGACTTCTGGTGCCAAGGCAGAGCCCCCTGCACCACAGCTTAGGGCTTCATGTGGGAGAGCACGGAGCCAGGCTTGGATCCAAGACAAGACACTGAGGGTGCTAAATCTGGCATCAAGGTCTGTGCTTTTGTGCAGCTTATTGCCCCAGTGCTGTAAGTCACCGAAGGATGAAACTTCATGATCCCTAACGTCCTTCTTTATTACAGGTAGAGAAACTGTGAAAGGAATGAAGCAACTTAATCCAAGATCACAGAAAAGTTCAGAGCCAAAACATAAATCCAGTCATCTCTCTGAGGCCTGTGGTAGTGACTAGACTATGGACTCCACCGTGCCAGTTTGTCAGTGCAGGCTATTCCATGTCTGGTGCTTAGCAGGTTTTTGCTCTTCTCGATAGTTCTGTCCAGCCCAGCAAAATGAAAGCTCTCTACTCCAGATCTGGCTGTCCAAGATCTGTCCTGATCTGTTCTGTTCAAGATCTGTCTTCTGTTCAACACCACTGGAAGAAGAAACATGATATGCACATTCAGTAAAGAGCCTGATATTGAAGTGCACACAATTCTGCCAAAATAATAGAGCAAGCCAGGTTGCATATTCATCTTTGAAACCTATGGAAAGCCACCCAGCCAGCTCCCTTTCTAAGCAGTCATTGATGACACATGACATTGTGCCAAGGAACTCATCAGTCTGGCCATTTTTTTTCAATGACCTGGCATTTTCTGAGCTGTTTGAACCATGTGCTTACAGGTTCAGTCAAGGGCAAGAGAGTAGACATCTGAGACAACTGAGACATCAATTATGAACTGATATTTGAGGGGAAAATATTGTATCAAGTGGAAACCATCCATTCAACATAAGAAATGTAATACAGCCAGTCCCATTCACAGACCTGCAGCATTCAGAGTTTGTCTCCCAAGTCCTTGTCACGATGTTTTTCAAATAGGTCGACATATAAGCAAAGCACTGGAAAGTTTTTAAAATAACACTGTCATCAGAGTTTTAAAGGTTTTAAAAGAAAGCAAGCCAACCACTGGCAAAGTAAAAAGAGTCTTCTATTCAAAACATTTTTTAAGACTTGCTATATGGTTTTATATTCACAACTGAGCGTATGTATAGTAGAGCCTCTATGCTGAAATAGAAACATGTCACAACACATGGGTATTTCTTCAGCAGGAATAAATGTCAGGTGAGCTTTGAATTTGGCAGAATTTTAAAAACAAAGTAAAATAAACATATACATGCATATATATAAACTTAGATTAAAATAAATAGCGGTTATAATGTTTTTCTGAAGCAATGTTTATTTGAGTTGCCATTGTAAGAGACAATAAACAATTCAGTTGGCTAGGGGTTTGAGAGAGCATATTAATGCTATTTAAAATTATTTGCCTTAGTATTCATATCAAGTTGAGTAAACTATCATATGTAATATACAAAGATACAAAGATCTTTTCTATAATTATTATGCAAGCAGTGTTAGAAATTTTATGTTTTTAATGACCTCTAGATCTTTCACATGCATATTTTAATAAATTTAGCTCCTGTGCCTGACTGTTTTCTAAATGGTGTTTGAAAAACCACGGAAAGAGAATATGACAGAAGTTTTTAAGTTAATACCTGAAGTTCTCATGCTATAATCTGGGACATCAATTTACTTCAGCTATATCTGATTTTTGAAACGATGGCTTCTGACAATGTCATTGTCCATTTTATAACCAGCTTCTGTTGCAGGCAACTGAAACAGATATTATTTCTTCCTTACTTCCTGCTAAATTCAGTTAGCTTACAAGCTTGAATTGCCTTTAAGTTTGTCTTCTCTGTTTCTTGTTCTCATATTAAAACAATATTTTATTCCCTTGAGTGTTTCCTCTGCCTGGTATAAGACAAGGTTCTGCTCTGTAAAACCTAAGACTAATATAATAGTGTATCTGTTCATTTTCTCTTACCATTAACTTTTTCTCATCTTTTCAACACATATTTATGCACTAGACTTTGTATATTTTTAAGAATTACTATTTTCTTTCTATTATCCTCCCAGTAATTAAATGTTAAATTAACTTTTTAGGCTATCATTAAGCTAGCAGGAACACTATAATGTGCACTGCATTTAACAATAACATCTGCAGCTTGGCTATGCCTTTGTCTTTATACCAAAAGCTGCATTCTGCAATATGTAATGTACGAAAAACAAGCTAACTTTAGCAGATAAAACTAATGCAGAACACAGTGGTTTCCTACTGAAAAAAACATTGTTGGCCTTTTTTGCATCTGACAAGTTAGCCAGATTCAGGTTTTATATAGGCTTTTCCAATGAGGAAGAGAAACTGGTCATGGAAGTATGGGTTTCTTTCTTGGTGCTTACTTCCTATGAAGGTATAAACCCATTTTCCTGGAATATAGCAGAAATCAAATGAAGGGGACACGTCTTCACATCATGCCTCTCCAGTAGCATTCAGCATTCACCTCTCTCAGGAACAATTTTTTGGGAGGACAGCCTCTTTCTGTCCCTCACCCTCTCTGCCCTGACTGTACCGACGGAGAGCACACTTGAATGCGAGATACAGTTTTCACAACCAGAAGACTACCAGGTGCCTCTGTGTGGAGAAGCAGAACTCAGGTCTGAGCCAGGTGCCCCTTCCTGAAAAGCCCTTCTGTGCATTCAGATGACAGCTGGAGAGAGGCTCAGGTCTATAGGTTCAGGGAGTTTGGACTCTACTAGTAACCTGTATGGTGAGATAACATACCATTATGCGTGAAGCCTTGAATGTCTCTATCAGATTTGGCTACAAATGATTCACAGTGGCTGGTGTGAGAATTGAACTTGAGAGACTGAAGACACTGGTGTCCTCTTATCTCTTGTGTAAACATTGTGGGTGGAGATCCGCAAGGTCTGCATGAGAAGCAGTCAAAGGAAGGAGCCTTATGGCAGCAAGATGATCCTGGGTTGGCTAAATAATGCAGAACAAACAGATAAATGATTTCAGCACAGAATCTTGAAGGCCACAGTGCGTGGAGTGAGACCTTTTGCTTAATTATCTGTGAAATGAATATTTAAGTTGACACTCCTGAATATGATAATGAGCTAAAAGAAGTACATGCTAAACATATATGACTATAGTACTTGACTCTCCACCCAAATCATGTTAAATGTCACCCCAGGGAGGGGAACAGCTAAGTTTGGGGTATAAAGAATATTGAGGAAAATACCCCTGGTGGGGACAGAAGAGATTGAAGACCCAGAAGAGTCAGTCAGTGGGCTCCTTCTCCTCCACCCAAGATAGAGATGCCTTCTTGGTAAGCATTGTGCGTTCACCTTTTGGTGAAGCATACCTGGGATAGCATTTTGCTATCACTATCATAATATATTAGTGCTATTGCAGTAAGTGTACTTATCAAAGGCATTTCCAAACTTTTTGTATCTGTTGCCTTAATACATTACCTATCCTTTTTCGACTTTGCAAAACTGCCTCAGTGAAAGTCCTTTAGGGGGCTCTGACAGGCAAACATTGATTCTGATAAGTGGTCACACACACAATCCTTTAGACATAAACCGTTGACCAAGCCTGGGAGTAAGATGGGACCTAGCCGCACCTAGGCTCCTCTCTGAGAAGGAGTTTAGAAAGCAAGGGGGTCCTTTCTGAACCTGATGACTCAAAGGGAGGGCCTCCCTCAGCCACGCATCAGATTCATACCCTTTTACACAAAAATTGGGAATGTTCTTACAGGCATAAGCACCAGGTAATTAAAGTATATGCCTAATATTTGATGTGAGGGAGTGGGAGAGAGAAGTAAAGTCATAATGGTTATATTATTACTCTAAGCACTAGGCAGTATCTAAGCTTTGATAATTTATGCAGTTTAAGAAAAACAAGGAAATGTGCTATACGTTCTTTAAACATGCATGTAAATCTAAGGTAATAGGTCATCCAGATTTATCTCTGTGTAGAAAAGAGTTGATCCTATTTTTTCTGAAAAATTTCTTACTAATTCTTGATAGAGTTGTAATTGTTAATATACTTTTTAAATGTATCTGTGCTTCAAGAACTAATCTTTTTTTTTTCCTCTTTCTTTGTGATCATACTAAAATAGTTCAATGAAGTAATAAAGACTGTTCCACATAATACTTCTCATTCCATAAAAGTCTGTATTTGTAGAGACAGTAGAAAACTAGCGCAAATATTTGGCCAACATCAATCATGATGCATTGCATCATTCATTAGATGAACCTGCTAAATCCAGGAGCTGCTTCTGAATTCCTAGCTTTACCAAAAAAAAGACTTAATAACTTTATGACTTTCGATCCTTTCAATTTTCATCAGTGATGTAAAATTAAATTGATGGTGAGTTGTTCACCCTAGGAGTTTTGATGAGGTATTACTCTTAGATATAAAGTATGGGCTGTGTTATTTTGAACATGTGATTTATTTCTAACTAAAAATACAGAGTTTGTGTTGGGGATCAGATACCTGATATTACTGATTTCCGTTCTGGCCTGTTTTCCTTCCTAAAGATCACTAACATAAGAAAGAGACCTTTGAAGACTGCATAGACTCAGAACTCCTATGTGCAAATACTGCATGGCTTAATGTCTTCATTAGGAACAAGTTTTCCCTGTTAGATAAGGTTTGAGGGAATACATTTTATAAAAGGAATGCACCTATAGACTTGAGAATGTTTCAGCAAGATAAAAGCTAAATGATAGTGATATGAAATTGTATGCTGGGCAGTATTACTAACTTACCCTGTTCTTCTGTTCTTAGACATCCACCACTTGCTGTTGTCCGATACAGAAAACCAGGAATATTTAATCTGCATTTGTACTGCCATTCCTGTTCTTGTCTTAGTTAATGGTAATTAATGAGACAATATTTTATTTATCATTACTTACAGCTATAGAGAAAGACAGTGGTAGAGTAATGATTTAGAGATGAATCAAAATATTGTTGTTGAATGAACACTACGACCTATTACAGTTACAGGCAGCAATATTTTCGATTTTAAAAAAGAAATTAACTCTCATGATAGATATCAATCCTTGATATTGTTTGACAACTGGACAGCTAATTGACTGATACATTATTGAATTTCCTTTTTTGGTAAACTGTTTACTAAATTGTAACAAAACCATCACTGGACAACCTAAATATGCTTACCTAAATAGCTCTAATAAACATAGAAATACAGAATTGGGACCTTACATGGTCATCTAGTCCATTTCATTGCTTCAGGGTGATGTAACACTTTAATATAAACCAACACAATATGAAAAAAAAAAAAAAAAAAGAATTACACAGCATTAGTTTTTGCCGAATTTTCCTCATGGGATGGCAGTGGTGATGCATCAGTAAAGTACCTTTCTCAGTAAATCTGGGGCTGAGAACCTGAATGTTATAGCTTGAATATAGCTCAGCAAAGACTGGAAATGTGAGGTAGAATCTCTCTTTCTTGGCATTACCAAAGTCCAGTTTCATGTATTCAATGGTCCTTGATGTAAGTTAGTTTTAAGTCACTGAAAAGTACTTGCTTCTCTGAAAAGGAGCCGTATCTTCAACATGCATACAGCTTCCTTTAGCTGAGGCTTCTGTACCTAGACCCACCTTCTACCTTCCCATCCCAACGTGCTTAAGATATTCTACCTTAATATGGTGTAAGAATTAATTAGCACTTTTCTGCCTGCTTTTGTTACACATACCAAAGGAATGGGTGGCATTTTGCTTTAAAGTGTCAACAAATACAGTTATAATAATGAACAATAAAGCCCTATAATATATTAAATGTTTTCAGCAAACTTGAAACTACAAGAACCAGACCAACTTCTCTATTTACAATTTTATTATCTATAGGATATACCAAAAGCATAAAATTACTTTTTTGTTTCAGAAATGCCTCAGGTCATGAAGCTTTACTGTGTTAAAGTTGGATGGCAGAAAGACACAACTTAGAAGACAATTAATACTTTAGTAGTCTTTCTACCTAAACAGAACAAAAAGTAGATTTGTATGTGCTTCAGGGTAGTGGAATATGAATTGCACAATAGCGCAGATTTTTAGCATGATTGCTTATGACTGTAATGTAATAGGGGAAATGAAGATTTGGCATAAGTAATCATGTTCTCTAATTGCAAGCTCAATGACACCACTGAAAGATTTATGGAGTAGGCAAGGCATTAGGTGGATCAATACAATCCTCTAGGCCCAACAGTATTATCTTCTTTACTCTAGTTCCTTCTTCTAAGAGTGCTAATTGTAGCCCAATGCCTCATGGATTTCAGGCTTATATTCTACTGTGGAGTGGTCTATGAAAAAAATATTGAAGAGGAAAAACTCAATGAAGCATAATGAAACCTGGTTAGACCCACATCTGCTACTTGATTTTTATTTTAAACCTGATTTCAAACTCCAGCATGATGCCTACAGTGTTCAATTTCCATTAGCAGAAATCTTTGAGTCTCACTATCAGCACCTGGCAGATAGCTGGAAATGTGCAAAGACAGAGATTTCAAAGTGTACATCAATTTCTCCTGGAAGAGTTAAAAATACATAGAGTACAAGGTGGACTGTTTACTCTGTACTTTATTCCATGCATTTGTGCAACAATTCTAAGACTTTAGCACCAGCCTTCTGTTTCCTGTAAGACAAGAGCTTTAACAGAGAACAGAAGATTGTTCCCTCTCTGGATAGTTCTATATTACTGAGAAATTAAAGAGCACTTCTGTGATATGAAAGAACTAAATTCCAGGCTAATGTCTGAATTAGCATAAAGTACCTCCCAAAGCTGTAACTTCTAACCTCTTTTTGACCTCCTTTTACTGAAGATGTACCTTTTTTTCTCCAAGAAAAAAGGTAGCTAAATATATTCTGTTCTTTTCAGCAGCATACAGATTTCAGGAAGATGAATTCCCAGTATACGGAAGGGCATGATTTTTCAAAGCACAGAACAGAGGTAGGCTTACTAAATACTTTCTTCTAATCATTTTTTGCAGTTGCACAAAGTTTTACAAGATCTTACAAAAAATTAGGTGGAACTTTTAATAAACCGTTATTTTAAAGGCATAACTCAGTTGGTATAAGACTACTTGTCCAGAAAAATCTTAAAGGCTTTTCAGTACAGCAGAACTAATAAGGTCCCTTTTGAACCCCTTCAGAGCATGGGGCCTGTTGAAATGATAGCCCTCATGACAATTTTTGAGACACTGCGTGTAGTGCAAGAAAATGCGTATCACTCCAAACAGAGTCAATATATCAGTACTTTGAAGGAGAAGAAGCAATTTTGAAGAAAATCTGTTACAGTAAATGGGATTTATTTTGCAGACAGCTGTCTGTAAAAAAAAGTTACAATTGGAAAGTAAATTTAAAAAAAAAAAAAAACTGAGTTCAACACAGTATATTCTCATTACAACTTTTACTGCCTTGGGAAAGGATTTATATCAAGGCAATTAGGGTCTTTACTGGCTCACACTGGCATGAGTTAGTTAGCTAATAGCCCAGTACTGTCATACTCTTTTTTTTTTTTTTTTTTTTTTTTCATTTCTGTAGTTGGTGTCTTTTTGCATCCTAAATGCCTGCTTCCCTATAGAAACCAATTAAGCTTTGGGGGTTTGTCTTGTTTCTGAAAAGCTAGAGTAGTTCTTTTAAGAAAGGCCTTGGAGAAAATCAAATGAATACTTCTCTTTTTTAAAGTGGTGATTTAGCTGTGGCAGTGAGGTCTAACATTAATGCAGCAGTGAGATCTGAATTTAAGTGGGATTAAATCTCTCAATTTAACCCATTAAGAGGAAAAAATTAGTACAAATTTAACTGAAGATGACCCTTGGGGACAGTGGAATTTTAAATATATATTTTGCATGTGAAATCCATCCTTTTGCTGGGGGAAAAATTAAAAGTGATGTTTCAACTATTTTCTTTTCCTTACTATTTTTCAGAGTTCCTTGTGTTCATTTACTACCATCCTCTGTGCTCCAAGCTTCAGACACAAATACACATCCCAATATATTCTTAGATTCATGGGTCTTTGTTATAATTAATCTCACACAGTTAATCCCCTTAATCAATTCACTATTCAGATCTCTCCACACAAGGATTAGCACACACAGTTCCCCAAATCAGCTAATTTCTCACTCCAGCACAGCCATGTGTCACCAGCTGCACTGTGCACGGACTGTTGGACAGTTAAAGCTCAAGTCAGAAAAATGGGACCTGTGAAACTATAACCAGGAAAACGTGACTTTAGAAAGGAGGAGAAGTCTGCTTCTGTTCTTTACCTTCCCTGTAACCTCTCTCCTGGTTTCTGCATTTCAGAGAATATGAGCCTCTCTCCATGGAAGCATTTCCCAAACAAAGCTTTCTAGCTCTAAGAGGGAGCTGAGGAAGAATTTTAGGAAGAAGATTCATTGTCTCCTATTGTCATGTCTCGTTCCTATGGTCTACTGAACCCATTCTTCCCTCACATGAACCATTTCCAATAAGTTTGCTCTTCATCATGTTTAACTTTCCTACGGAAACAAGTCAAATTCCTCAAGCATTTTATGCCTGACAGCCACATGAGATTGGGAAACTGGTGAGAAGAGATAACGAAGTAGAAGAGAGCCAGAGATCCTTGCAACTGGGCCTCCAAGGTGGGAAAGGGGGTTTCAGCGCGCCCCAGGAGCTGGACAGGCTGTGCATGGTGAAGGGCACACAGCCAGGCTGCCCGCGCTGAAGGGCACGTTACTTAGTGGTCTAGGAAATGTAGTCTTGTGAGGCAATATCCAGTCATAAATAAACTACCTGACCTTGTAGTAGTACAAAAGCTTTAAGAGATTTAAGACTTCACAAGAAAAGCTGCAGTATAATATCTCATCCTAAAATGATAGAATTTTCAGAAAGATTTCATAGGATACTCATGCCTTCCACAGCAATGATGTTACAGTCTTGTTCCATTTAATTACCAAGTGTCAGTCCAGTGGTTAAATAGTTCTTTAATTACCTAATTATTTAATAAGAAAATAAAGAAAGAAATTTTGTTTGACTTCAGATTTCAAGGGGGGGGAAAAATCAATTATTCGTAATTCAATGGTTATTTACTTAGTAATCATTTACCAGTTTTGGAAATGTTAAGCTTCAGAGTCAGCTTTGTTTGGGTTAATTGAATACTTTTAATTAAGACTGCTGAACCCAACCCTTATAACTTTAAACACAGCCCCAAAGGCAGCACTTGGTTAAAAAAAGTTCAAAGAAAATTAGTATTTGAAGTACAGCATATACTCTATTGGTTTGCCAGCTGAATTAGTACAGAGGTTAATAATCACACTTTAGAAAACATTGACATAAGTTTAATTCCCATTTTTGGATGAGGTTACTAGTCAAATTAATTGGTACCAGTCCCTAAGAAGGGCAAAAATAGTAACTTTATTATTTATAATAGCATTTCACAGAGATAACTCTAAATGCATGCAAAGACTCTTAGAAAGTGTATGTTTTGCTACTGTAGCATGATAAAATTATGTTACACTTCTTCAGAAGACGTGCAAGTATTATCTGTTTACAAATAAAAATGCTGTTTCCTACAGAAAAATTTCAATATATGCCAAACAAGTAAAACTTCAAACATTTCCCAAAGATATTGAATCAACTACATTACCTTTTCCTCCTTACTTGATTTCCACAAATACGAGTCAAAATGAAAATTGTTTGCAAAAATGTTCAGGGAACCAAACTTCATGATGATTCATAAGAAAGGTGCTCAGAAGCCACATTGAAACATAGTGTGATTTTGAGTCTGAAAGGGAAAAGAGGCAGTATTCGGAACAGGAGCACTACAGAGAGAACATGATAACATGATAAAGACTGAAGCTATGAAAATGCTGTTGTCTGGATATGCTCATTCTTTATGACAGTCCCTAACATGTTCATATTTGGCCCATCAGTACAGAATTTTCATAGAATCATAGAATCACGGAATCACAGAATGGTTTGGGCTGGAAGGGACCTCAAAGATCATCTAGTTCCAACCCCCCTGCCATGGGCAGGGACACCCTCCACTAGACCACGATGCTTTATTGCATGTCTCAAAGTCTCAGGCTTTGAAACACCCTTTGGAGACTAGGGGGATGGCGAAACAGGTCCTACCCACAAACCACCTCTGTTTTGTTAATAAAGTTTTTGTTTCCTCTGTGCAGAAAAGATCTTCTGATTCTCTTCTCTCGTGTCACACTAATACCAGTGCGTACCCTTTGAAGTCCCGAGGATCACTGTATACCTGAATAGCACTCCATATGTTAATTGGGTTCCAAACTCTTGTGCTCCTTAGGTACTGATTCACACTCTGTTTAACAAAAAATTCTTTAGTCCTATAAACTCTGAAGGCAGAAGATATTCTTAGGTTACCTAATCTGTTCTACAGATTTAGAATAATGGAATTTACTGAATTGCATGCAGGTATTTCCCTTTGAAACCTAATAGCTGGTGTTTGATTGAGGCATGGGTATGCTGTGAATTCAGGAAAATCCATTTCTGCTATGAAAATATTAAGATACTTTGGTTCCACATTTTCCATGATGTTCTTTGTAACTACTGATCACCTTTACAATTTAAAATGTCTGACATTTTTCATTTTAATTCTATACCATGAATCTCCTTTTATCTTTGTATGTCAGATTAAAGATACACTTTGTATACAGGATTTTCTGCCTATGAAGATATTTAAGTAATAATCAGATCAGTTCTCTGTCTTTTATTCACAACATATAAAGAATAAGTTTATACAATCCCTGAATTATATAAGAATTTAATTTGAAAGGAACCTCTGCAGCTCATTTAGTCCAACAACCTGCTCAAAACAAGGGTATCTTCAACAATGTTGATCAGATTGGTCAGACCTTGTCCAGCCAAGTTTTTAATATCTCGAAGGACAAAGATTCTACAACCTCTCCTGGCAGCCTATTTCAATGTTTGCTCATTCTTACAGTGAAAGTATTTTTTATATCTATTTTGGAATTTCCTTTGCTGCAAGTGTGAAAGTTCTGTAACTCCCTCTTTTTGAGACATTCTCTCTAGCTCTGAAATCATGTTTCAGATTACTTTTTACACTTTCTCTGATTTCTCAAGAATTTTTTAAAAAATTCTGGTCACCAGAACATTAATGCTCTATTACGTAGATCATCAATGCCGTAGATGTTGCTAAATCACTGAACTGCCTGTATACTTCCTGTCTGCATCCTTCTTTTTGCCATTACGTCACCCTAGATGCATTTGTTGTGCTTCATGGCCACTATGATTGTCATATCCCATTTGAGTCATTGTTGTTTGGGGTACATAACCCATAACCCACAACAGTCTGCAGTCACTGGCCTTAGATGTATAGCTTTGACTGTTTGAAAACACATTTGGTTTGAAGGCTCCCAGTTATTGAAAAATTCCTGGATGGTTCAATATGGCCACATAGATTCATTGCTATTTGTCACTTTATAAAGTCTTATTTCACCAACATTACTTTAAAATACATTTTATTTTCAATGGCAGCAATTTTATATCTACTTCCAGCTCATTCACAAAAACATTCACTAACATCTACCCTAGCACTGAGTCCTGAGAAACCTCAAACAGAAACATACCATTTGGTGGGAACTGTCAGAGAATCTGCTTTAATCCATTTAATGTATGTTCTGTTATAATTGTTAAGTGTTAATTTACTACTGCAATGTCACGGGATATCAAGTCAAATACCTTACAAAACCCCTTTACATCTGTGTAACTGCCATCATAACCATTACTATGACTGCAAAATACAATATCCAGGTTTTTCTAAGACCTGCTTTTACTAAAACCCTGTTGATTTACAGTACTGACATTCCTATAATTTCATTATTTATTGACTAAATCCTAAATCAACGCTTTCAATATTTTCCTTTGGTCTGATGCCAGACTAAGTAACCTATAGTAATAATTACAAAGGTTGTTTTTAAATAGTCATATTTGTACATAGGATGCTGAATATAAATACTTTAACCAAATTCAGTTAAGTAAAGGTATGTACTTCAGTTTATCTGTCAGACGGCATGATTGTATGACACGTATTACACAGCTACCCATACTAACAGTAGGGTTATCTCTGTTATCATTGAATACTTTATAAATTGGGCTGTGACACAATACTTTATAAACTGGATAGTGATACAAGGCAGAATGTCATTTTGCTTAGTTTATAATTTGATATCCATAGTCCATGTTCAGTTCTACAACTTGAAGTTACATTATTGATATTACTGAACTATTAAGTAGTCAAAAACATTAGTTAAAATAATCTTCAGTGAGATAAATAAAATGGCTAATTTTTTTACATTAACTGTCTTTATATATATTCATTAATAATTATAATTACACCACTTTTATTAAGGACTTCAATATAAAGACACAAAAGCTCAAAAGTCTAAATTTGAGTATCTGCAAGACACTAGTACTTCATACAAGTTTTAATTGACAGAAAAATCCTAAAGACATGTGAATATTTCCCCAAGGTAGTTATTTCTTAAACAGTCTTTTGTTGTTATCATCAGTGAAATCAAACCAGAACTGGGTGAAAAAGAGAAAATTATCTTTGTAGTGTCAATGCTTAGAGTTTTATCTTTACATGTCCTGTGGTTTCCTACTTTTTGGTGACATCTCTGGCATCATGAGAAGAACTGACAAGAACTCACGGAATGAGTCTGGTTCATCTAAGAATGAAAAACAAAATGAGTGAGTAAAGGCAAATGGGAAAATCATATATTTGCAGAACTTACAAAGAGTTCTTCCCTTCTGCTTTTCCTAAAAGAATTTCATAACCAAATACTTCTGAATCACCATGCAAGCTTGGAAAACTGACTGGTTTTCAACCGAATTTGTTTTGCCAAAGAATGAAGATTTTTAGCTTTTCATTGTGACAGCCAACTAGACTGAAAAACAGAAACTGAAGGATGTAATATATTTGTGCTAATTTCCAGTGATTTCCAGGAATATTTTTTGTGACTGATAGCTGTGGCATGTTGTTATTGCTTCATAACACCACTCTGCTGTTATTTGACTGTTGCCTGATCATCAGAACTATGAAAATGTAGAGAAATTGCACAGAGAAAAGAAAAATTATGCTACCCAGGCCTTGGTCCATTAGCACAGGATTGTTCCTACTTATTATTTCTGTAGTTCAGAAAGGGTAGAAAGAAGTTTTTTTGGCTAACTGTAGACTGCAGGGGTAGCTGGATATTCTGTAAAATGGAAAATTAAATGGCTTACTTCTTACAAAAAGAAAGATAAGGCTGCTGGATGAAGACCAAAGGATGGTCATAGGCTAAAAACTGCAGGAAACTAAAGGCTGTGTAAATGCCTTGAATATTCCAAGTCATTAGTCTGTTCAACTTCAATTATTTAATTTCTCAGTTGGGACCCATACTCAGAAAGAGTTAATACATCTCTTTCTGAACATGAATGTTCTATAATTCAACAAAATGCAAACCTGTAGTACAGTTAAAATGTGTCAAACTACCGTTCACATCTAATTCAAATTAATAATTGTATAATTTATACAATCAGAGTATTTTTTTAAGAATCAAGATGCTGGAACAAAATAAAATATTACTATCAAAATACTGGCAGAGTTGTGGCAGGTAGTGAGTTTGGAAACTAGTTCCCTAGAATATTGGATGAGATATGTGCAATTAATCATCCTTTAATTGGCAAATTTATCATTAACATAATTTCATTATCCAAGGTAAGTTCTCACTACCTAGAAGTACTGCCATTTACTGAAAAATAAGGTTTGTCTTTCATCTGTCTACAAAAACAGTAGTTTGTGATTTATAGTAGAATATGTAGTGTAGGGTAGTATAATAGAAAATGAATATTTCGATATAAAATAGGAGACATCCTTTATTGAAAATATTCTCATAAACAAATTATATATAATAAAGAATACAAATAACTGTTAGAATATAACGGTAAATATAGATATACTTCTAATTTAATTGAAAGGAAATATTCAACTGGGACACTGGTTGCAGGGTTAGTTCTTTTTTTACATATGTCTGAGCAACACCTGGCTTTTGATATTGATATATAGACATTCATGGCTCTACATATTCAGTAGAAACCATCAGCACATGATGTCGCATCTGAATGCTGAACAAAATCAGTATTCAGTCAACCAATAATGAAGGGATATTGCCAGATGGATCCTGCCAGGTGTTAGCAATTAATTATTGATATATTGGGGGGAATATTTAAAGTGATATTAAAATATAGTCTTCCTGCATGAGATTGCTGCATTATATTGGTGGTTGCTGATTGTATGAGTTTTCCTTTTCTACCTTACACAAAATGTTCAAAACAGATCCTTCTGAAGAAATCAAAGGCATCCCCTCTGGCAGGTTATTATGTGGCCTGTTGAAATCAGGGTTTGGAAGAGATTATTTCAGAATGTATTTTAAAAAGGAATAACGATCACACAGAAATGCGTTTTCCATTCTCCCCAGCTCGTTTGCAAGTTTTTCTTTGCTCTCTTGTTTAAATGCATATTTCAATACCAGCCATAAGGCACTAATAAAAAATAACAATAAAAACAAGCACAACCTCTTGTTAATGGTCTGATTATGTTTTTGAAGTGCTGAAGGACAAGTAGAAATGCAATTTACTCAATCTATGATTTACACGATATGATGCAATAGTTCAGCTGACAACACTAGAGATTGATGCCCTCCATCTCATAGAGTGGGGACAGCAGTAGAAAAGCCACCATAGAGGCTTATTCACGCTGTACCTGTAATGCAATGTTTATCAAGCCTGTCCTTGGTACCATAGCTCATTCTTTGCCAGCTCAATTTCAGTGTCTCAGCTGGATGGCAAACAGCAGCGACACTGGTTTCTGTGATAGGAGTATTTGTCTATTACATCTAACCTGTGGGAGCTGGGCAGAGACCACCTCAAGTTTCCAATACAGTTTAGAATTCATATAGTGATGTGACCAAAAGAACTTAAACACTACATTTTGTTTCTGTTTCTACTAAAAAAAATGAATTTTATTTTTGCAATGCCTGAAAGTGGTCTTTGAGCCTATTTCTGCTCGAATGTACCTTTGAAAGAATGTTAAAACAGCTAGACAGAAAGTTCCCTGTCTGTAAGAAACAATCTTCGCAGATTGCCCTCTCATTGTATCTTGCTCTTCTTAAAGAAAAAGTAAAGATGGGATTCATTTTACCTAACCTTGGCACCTAGAAATTGAGAAGGCTAGTGTAAGATAGTAAAATTTGTGTCCTTTTCCAATGAAGACAGAAAAGTAGGCACGTCCAAAGAGTAATTCCTTTGGCCTAGTCCATAAACCTCTTTTACTGTGAAATGATTCTCCTTCTGCATGTACTTCTTTACATTGACTATGGAAGGAGACCATGATAGCTTGCTTAGTCTTAGAAAACTAACTATATTCTGTTTATGTTAGTGTCGTGGTTTTACCCCAGCCGGCAGCTGAGCACCGCGCAGCTGCTCGTTCACTCCCCCACATCGGGATGGGGGAGAGAATTGGAAAAGTTAAAGTGAGAAACCTTGTGGGCTGAGATAAAGACAGTTTAATAGGTAAAGCAAAAGCTGCACACACAAGCAAAGCAAAGCAAGGAATTCATTCACCACTTCCCATGGGCAGGCAGGTGTTCAGCCATCTCCAGGAAAGCAGGGCTCTGTCACGCGTAAAGGTTACTTGGGAAGACAAACGCCATCGCTCCGAACGCTGCTGCCCCCCCCTCCTCTCTTCCCCCAAGCTCCTTATAAACTGAGCATGATGTCATATGGTATGGAATACCCCTTTGGTCAGTTTGGGTCACCTGTCCTGTCTGTGTCTCCTCTCAACTTCTTGCCCACCCCCAGCCACCCCGCTGGCAGGGCAGTGCAAGAAGCAGAAAAGGCCTTGGCCCCGTGTAAGCACTGCTCAACAATAAGTCCATAGAACAAAAACATCTCTATATTATCAATGCTGTCTCCAGCACAAATCCAAAACGTATCCCCACACTAGCTACTATGAAGAAAATCAACCCTCTCAGCTGAAACCAGGACAGTTAGGTGATGAATTATTTTATCCCCAGATATCTTGAAAACATTGCTTCAAAAAAAGCTCACAAAACCTTTTGTCTAATGTCATGTTCCCCATGAAGGAAGGATTTTCTATCACCTCAAAATTTAAACAGGTTCATATCTTTCTAGAATAATCACCACATTGCACAGAAAAGTAATGAGGCTGATGCTCAAATCATGTTCAAACTTGGTGGCTCATGTTATCGAGAAGGCCAGAGAAGAGGAAAAATTCACTTCAGATTCAGCTGTCTACGTACTGGCGTCTGCATAGGTGTCTCCCACTAGAGAGATCTGAGGATCACTGTGTTTGTCCAGTGAGATTTTACATGCCTGAGGGTCTCCTGTGCCAACTGTTTCTACCTTTCTTGAAGGCGATGAATCCCACATATGCCTTGTGTCAGACCTACAGATGTACTTTAGGGTATCTCAAATTACCGTAGATGTCTGTGCAGTTAAATTAAGCCACTGGTTAATGTAATCAGTGGAACCTAAAGAGTAATTCAGCTAAATCTAATCATAACCACTGTGCAATTTGTTTGTTTTAGCACAGGCATCCACTAGGATGTCCAATATTATCAGACATCTGCAGGGGGGGCAACAGGTACAACAGAAGGTTTCGGGAGGGACTGTGACCTTCTGGTGCACAAATCAGACATGAGGCTGGATATGGTCAGCTGAACTGCTTTCAAGCCTCTTCTGGATTTACTAAGTTGGCTTCCAGTGGCTGTAATGAGGTGATGAGCTACCCAGTGTGGCAGTAGTTAACCACACAAATTGACTCCTAACTCTAAGTGTTTTAATCTTGAGCCAAATTCTACTACTGAAACTTCAGAATGGTCTCTCTAAATATCAGACTTCAGAGCTCATGTTCCACACTTCTGAAGTCATATTAAAACTGAGAAGGGAACGTACAGAATCAGAATTTGTATTGTCCTCTATCTGCTTGCTCTAGCTGGGAAAATGGTCACAGTGTTTCATGTTGACATCTCAGAGAAAAGGAGTTAGAAAGCCACTGGGCATCAGGCAACTCTTCAAGTGTAGGAATTTCTCTAGCAAATGTAGAGCACCAACACAACCAATTTCTCTGTCATCTTCCCATTTTCAGAATAGAAAGTTTTGCTGTGATAAAGGGGGCATGGGCAGCACACTGGGCATGGGCAATCACTCCAGTGACTTCTTGGCAAGATTTTAGACTTCTGGGGCTCTACCCAGCTGAAGTAGCTTGACCAGTCCTGGAGTTCTCTTTTGTAATTCTGAAAGTTTAATTATAAGTGCAATGCATAGCAATGGCTATTTTTAAAGCTCCCTGAATATTTGCATTCTAGAGGAGCATTTTGAGTTTCTTTAAAGTCTCAGTGAATGTATTTAGAGAGAAAAATGTATGTCTTTCTACAAGAACCAACCACAGTGTTCTCTCTTTTTGATCAGCTAGGGCCTCAAGGCTTCAAGGAAGGAGTGAGATTTTACAGCTGAAAGGGGAAACAAACTTCTGAATCACTGCTTCACGTCCGGACTGTGTGTCATTGGCACCTCAGCTGATGTGATGGGTTGCTGCCAGCAGTTGCAGGGGTCTCACGATGTTTTCTTGTGAGGCTGCTTGACTCCCATAGCCATCCCAACATATCTCTTCAAACAGCTACTTCTTTGAAGAGTGCGCACCACATGATGCTAATGTCTAAAGTTGTGTCTTCTTAAACCATACAAAGAATGGGCAATGAGACACCTCCCTACATAAGGAAAACTTACATCTGATACAACTGACAGACTAAACATATGAAAGCATATCTTCCTTCTGCCCACTGTCCTTACAAGATTGTCCCTTCTCTGCAGCACTGCTTTCCAACACAGCAGCTCTTGCAGCCTCCTGCACAGCACAGACACGAATTTGACTCCTCGCATTACCAGGATGGTTGCTTTCTTTCCCTCTCCTCTGAGTATTGGCTTTGACTTTGCTCCCCTCAGCCATAACACTTCTGTTTCCCTCCAGAGTCATCCTGTCTGTCTGCTGCCCAGCACCTTACTCTTTGCTGCCTCTCCTCCTGCTGCCCTGCTCTGCTCGCCTGGAGCTTCTCCCTGCTGAATATGCTGAGCTGCTCCTGGGGTGAGACAATCTATCCCAGCCCTTCCTCTTAGATTTTCCATATGAGTAGGGATGCAGCTGCCAGACCAAGGTAAAAACGCACACACACCCGCCTACCTCCACAAACATTTTTTTTTCCACAAAATTCTTTCAGTATTTTTGCAGTAATTTGTGGGGGGAGGGGAAAAACAGTTAAATTATCCTACCGTATATCATAATGTTGACATAACCTAAATACAGCTACAAATGATGTCACACCAGCCACCTCTTTTCTGTAGTTGTCATACTCAGAGTGCATGTCCAGCAGACTTGTTGGACTAGAATATTCTACACACTTCTTCTTTTGATATTTTTCCTGCAAATTTTCTGCTAATTCTGAAAGCTTTCAAGCTTGTGCTTAAGGTATTCCAAAGGTAAGAAGCTTTCTCAAAACATAACTGCCCTACTGCACCAGTGTACTGGGGGATGAATTAATCGCATGATCATAGTCTGAGTTTTTTCCTACTCTGGCTCACCCCATATCATGTAGAAGTTAAAGAGTAAGCAACAAATATCTGAAGCAGTAAAGTACAAATAGGACCATGTGAGATACATTTCCATCACATTTATAATACGTTCAGTGTATGTACATATTGAGGATAATGCCAGTGATGTGCAAATGCAGCAGAGATTTATTTAATGAATGATTAATAAACGATTAATCACAGCCTCTTTATTTACCTGCACTAAGATCCAATGGAAAAGTATCATAGGTAGAAATACAGATATAGAGAGCAGGTTAGGAATATTAAATCAGTATGCACAAGACTAATGATTGAAAAGGCAATTTTAACATAGATACTCATTTACATTTGAGTGTTTTGATCTGCAGCCATTCAGGTTTGTTGACACTGTTTTTCATCTCAAATCCACAAGAAACATTTTCCTACCTCTTATAATTTAACTTATACACATCCAGTGAAATATTTTGTATGCATTTTGTGGTAGGATTAAAGCATATTTTAAAAATTGTAAAATCCATCTTGAATTATCCATGCTGTCATGGAAAAAAGAATGTATTTAGAAAGTCACGTTTAAAGCATATTTGATGTAAGGTAATAATAGCTGTTCAATATTTTTTCAGCTGAAATGACTTTGACTTGTATGATTCAGAAAGTGATCAATTTTTAAAATTCTAAGACAGGAAAAAAAAAATCTTTATCTATATCTCAGACATATACAAATAGAAGAAACCATTTTTCCCAATGTTTTGCTTTGTCATTTTTTTTTTTCAGAATGTAAAGCTCCAACTGCAAACACATCCTAATATACCGTGTATATCTTGAACATACTCTGTATGTATCAGTGTTATATATATAGTTGCCTTATCTATATTAAAGCAACTTCATTCATTTCTACCTGATGAAAATCAAGACTACTTCATGCAATTGTTTTGAAATGGCATATGTAGATTTTTATAAACCAAGAATATATGCTAATAAGTTGTACTGAATGGAGGTCTTAATGCATAATAGAATGAAAGAAATTATCTGAGTTTTGCTTTAAAGAGTAGGACAAATTACTACAGTTCTGCAAAACAATGTTAACAAAATTACTAGATAACAAGAAAAATTAGACTCTCAGATAGAATTGAAAATATGACAGTAAAACAAACGTGACATTAGAAGAGTTTGATTTGGATAGGCAAAGAGTTTCCAGACAAAAGACACATGAAACTACAGCAACATTACTCTGGAATCTTTGTGTCATCTACTGATTGAAATTAATGGAGACATTCATCTCATGGATAAAGGTAATTCACTAATATGAGAGGTTTATCAGGCTATATTAGTAAAGAAGGTTTGCCAAAAAAGCATGA
Organism: Balearica regulorum gibbericeps; assembly: GCF_011004875.1. NCBI lineage: Eukaryota > Metazoa > Chordata > Aves > Gruiformes > Gruidae > Balearica > Balearica regulorum. The sequence continues at coordinate 25,672,509 of NC_046186.1, forward strand.
AACCAATTATTTCATGAAAAGCCTGATCAAATGCCCACTAAAGCCAATAGGAATTTTTCCAGTAATTTCAGGGAGCTTTATCTCCAGTCTTGTAACAACACATGAAGGCATTCATAGAGAATAAATGCTGGTACCAGAATATTTTTTTTATTTATTTTTTTTATCAGGCAGCAGTTTTACACAATAGGCTGACTGTGACACTAACTGCTCATCTGTTGACTGACACTGCAGATTTTTGAGAAAAGGTTCTAATTATGCCAGTACAGTCATTTGTACCCTTACCACTGATTCACCCAAACCCGTTAGAGTGACACTAACGTCCTTGACTCTGAGAAACACATGGTAACAATGACTTCAATAGCTGCCTGCCTAATTTTCTATACTAAATGCATTGTTTAGGCTTATTTGTGTTTGGCAATGCAGCTGTTACCACAAGCAATCCACCCTTAAGGAACTCATGGTTGTCTTGCATACATGTTTGCATTTGATCACATGATTAGTAGAGCATGTATAGAATGATGATTGAAAGTGAGTATAAAAGCGTCAGATATTGACACTAAATGAAATATGCTGCACTAGAAAGAGCAAATCCACCGATACTTAAAAAAAAAAAAAAAATTGTCACTGAAATGTTGAATTTTTGCTTTGTCTGATTTATTAAATTATCTAGTAAGGGCCAAAAAGTCACTTAAGTCAGTGTAACTGATGTGTGGAGCTGAGCCTGGGAAACTAAAGGAAACTAATTAATACATTGCTTGATTAGCTTCTTTTACTTCTCTTACTGCTTATTAATACATAGGTGTGGTGGGTTGACCCTGGCTGAGGGCCAGGTGCCCACCAGAGCCGCTCTATCACTCCCCTCTTTCATTAGACAGGGGAGAAAAGGTACAATGAAAAAAAAAACTTACGGGTCGCGATAAGGACAGGGAGAGATCATTCTCTAATTATCATCACGAGCAAAACAGACCGAACTTAGAGAGGGAATTCATCTTATTTATTACTAAGCAAAACAGAGTAGAGGAATGAGAAATAAAACCAAATCTTAAAAACACCTCCCCCCACCCCTCCCATCTTCCCGGGCTCAACTTCACTCCCGGCTTCAAACCTCCGCCCCCCCTCAGCAGCACAGGGGGACGGGGAGTGGGGGTTACGGTCAGTTCCTCACGCGGTGTTTCTGCCGCTTCTTCATCCTCAGGGGGAGGACTCATCGTTCCCCTGCTCCAGCGTGGGGTCCCTCTCACGGGAGACAGTCCTTCACGGCCTTCTCCAACGTGAGTCTCCTCCACGGGGTGCAGACCTTCGGGAGCAAACTGCTCCAGCGTGGGTCCCCCACGGGGTCACAAGTCCTGTCAGCAAACCTGCTCTGGCGTGGGCTCCTCTCTCCACGGATCCACAGGTCCTGCCAGGAGCCTGCTCCAGCGCGGGCTTCCCACGGGGCCACAGCCTCCTTCAGGTGTCTCCACCTGCTCCGGCGTGGGGTCCTCCACGGGCTGCAGGTGGAATCGCTACACCCCCTCATCCTCCCTCCATGGGCTGCAGGGGGACAGCCTGCTTCACCATGGTCTTCACCACGGGCTGCAGGGGAATCTTGCTCCGGCGCCTGGAGCACCTCCTCCCCCTCCTTCTTCACTGACCTTGGTATCTGCAGATGTTCTTACATCTTCTCACTCCTCTCTCTGGCTGCAAAAGCGCTCTCTAACTGGTTTTCTCTTTCTTAAATATGTTATCACAGAGGCGCTGATTGGCTTGGCCTTGGCCAGCGGCGGGTCCGTCTTGGAGCCGGCTGGCATTGGCTCTATCAGACACAGGGGAAGCTTCTAGCAGCTTCTCACAGAAGCCACCCCTGTAGCCCCCCCGCTACCAAAACCTTGCCACACAAAACCAACACAATAGGCTTTTTCTTTTGTTAATAACAAAACCGCTGCTTCTTTATAGGTGATTAAAAAATAGTCCTAAAATTGCAATTACTTACATCTCTATCAACTTCTCCTTGTTTTTTCCTCAGAATAACCAAGACATTTCAATTTTGCTTTTATTTGACCTTAACAGAATTGTTCTTTTAATTCTGCAAATTCTCCTTCACTGAGGTTTCTTAGGCAACATAATTTGCTTCAGTACACTTCTTACACACATTTTGACATTTGTCAGCTGATAAATCAGACCATCTAGTAAATGTAAATGAGCAATCATCACTGAAATACCTTCTCCCCTCCCTGTTGATCACTCCTGGATGGATATGATCTGTATTGTAACTCAGGTATCACCATTTTGCCTGTGATGTCATGTGTTTGAAAACAAAGCAGATGTGGACTGTACAACACTCTATTTCACCATTTTCTTGTTTGTTTTTCTGATTTTCTTATTACAGACAAGCCTCTATTAGTCTTCACCAACGGAAGCAAGTTTGTTTACTGTTCACAGCAGTGTTGTCTCTCTGCTTATCTAAAATTCATTCACACTAACAGACTGGTGTCAAAACAAGGCCTTTTACCTCCAAAAATTCTTTTGGCACTTCCACAAAAGTTAAGCTGTTTTCTTAAATAGCTTCCTAGGGTAAAAAGTGGCTTATCTTAATCCAGGGTTATTCCAGTTATTCTCAATAAGTTGTTCTCAATAGCCAGGCAGAGACTGTAGGAAACTAAGTGGGAACCTCCAAACTGTAGCTTTCTAATGATTTCAAACACCATCAACATGACATTGAGAACTAATATTAGCCAGAAAGAATCAGAGCTTTCTTTTGTTGTCAAGTTTAATTAAAATCTTCCTGGAGTCAATGTTTCCTGTGGAGTTTGCAGTCTTGTGTATTATACTTGCCAAACTTTTTGCCAAAAAAGCCAAAAAGCATACCTAAGAGAATTAGGCCAAATGTGGTATAACCTTCAAATATCAACATCTTAAAAGTATTCTCTATAGAAATCCAATATTCATAGCCAAAATTCATTGGTTTGAGGAGAGGGATAAATGATCCCTATACATACGCCTCTCTCTCCCCTTATTCTTGTCATTATGAGACAATACTGAGATGCTGAAGAACATTTCCAGCAATGGAAATTACAGTTTATAAATATTGCACACAACCAGATGATTATACTTGATTAATTAGTTTTCAAGAAGCAAGTTAAAAACCATGAAAAAATCAACAAACCTCTCTGAATAATTTCTCAAAGAGAATATCAGTAAGCAGAAATCCCTTTTATAGTATCAGTATTACAAATTGTCAGGGACACCTACCTCTAATACATATGTTAAAAAAGAAAAGAAAATTTCAGTATTACTTTGATGACTATTTTACATAACAAAAGATCTGTATTTACCCAGAGAGAAAAAAATACACAACACATCTTTAACAGAACACAAACATGAATTATCAGCAGTTTTTGAGTTGAATCTTAATTCTAGTTCTAAATTATTTTTAAAATAGTATCTGCTACATAATAAGACCTGTCTTCTGTCTTAAACTCAATCTGAAATCTCTTAAATCCACTCAATATGTATGATAAATATCAGCGAGAAATTAGTGTTCTCCCACATCCATCAGGATCACTCAATATCCAATGAACAATTTACTTGAAAGTCTACCCCAAACCATTACAGTAAAGGTGTAAGGGACCTTTTTATCTTACTTAAAATAGAAATTTCAAGAAATCATATACCAATTAAAACCAAGGTTGAGTTTACAGTGTTTTTGCTGCTGTGAGAAAGTTAGTTTTAATTAAACTTAGTGTATATGCACATGTTGAATGCACTTTAATCTCCAATTTTTGTTTCTTTATAGGAAAGGCTAAGGATTCTACAAATTTGCAAAGAGAATACAATTCCAAGGCAGCATTTTTGCATTCCCATCGAGCCAGGAGCAGCAACACAGGAGGCAGGACCTTCAGCCGCACTAAAAGATTCAGCTTCCTAACTGAAAAAAAAAAGTGAAAGAGGGCAAAACCCATTTTATCCTAATGCAGAGTAAGAGCTACACTCTTTTCTAATTAATGTGTAAAATGAATTTTAAATTTGCTAACAGTGAAATGAATTTCCTTGACGAGAGAGAAAGGAAAATGGAATACTTTGTGGTACATGCATATATGTAAAATCCTTATTTTATTTTTAAGGAGGAAAAATTCTGGTATGGGAGCAAAATTCTTGCTGGCTTGTGTAAGAGTTTGAATCGGGGGGGGGTGGGGGTGGGGGGGAAGCTTCTCTAGAGGTGGTGCCCTGCAGCTCTGATGGAACTGTGTTCTTGGGAAATAGTTACTTGTCTTTCAACAGCACTTTTTCATCCCCAGCTAATCATAGAAATAAGTAGATAGTAGTCTTCAAAAATGGAGTAAATTATCCTAACAGAAAGAAAAGAATGCAAAACAATAGTCAAAGGACATGGGCAGTTTCCCTCTTATACATTTTTTATTGCCAAAAGAAGCAGCGTTCATTAGATTTAAGCTAGACTTAGCAAAATGTAGTTAGATTTATTTATTTGTATTTGAATAAATCCTCTCAGATAACAATGCCACTGTGTCTACCACTAAAAATAATCATTGCCCAAGTTGCAAGGCATTCCTCTGAAATGTTCCTGCAAGTCACAACATGGTCTTCTACTCTGCAAGGCCGTACAGTCTGAGGTTATCCCCGCACAGCTACTGCCTACTGCATATTCTATGCACATACTATGTAAATAATGTATTTTGATTTCCTATTACTCTCAGAATTTTACTTCCTTAGTTGAGGCCTGCATTTCATCCTTTGTTATCTAAATGGCTTCTGCCTCAGCATGGCTGCACCGCAATCCCTTCGGAAGACTTTGAAAGGTGCCAGTCTGGGAAATATTATTGAACTGATGCACTTACATAAGATAGATTGCTTCAGTAGGCACCGAAAACTTACAGACAAGCTAAGTGCTAAGTAAGGTAGATTGATCCAGACTTTATTGTTCCCAAACTGGAATCAAGAAGATAAATAAAAAATGAAAAGATAACAACATATATCAGCATAATATGGCTGGTATTTCTTCTTTGGTCTGAGTCCCTGACAGTCCCAGAAACTGAGCTGTGATCCTGCCTATTGAACAGATGTCCTACTGCTGTAGGCTGGGGACTGTAGCTGTTATTGAACACGCATCATCCATCAGTTATTATCTGGTCTCCCCTGTAAACATTAGCAGTCACATTTTAAGCTCAAATGTTGTGCATTTATCCATTATAAATTATTTCTAATGTCACAAAGGAGAGGTTCACCACTGGCTTAACAAAATAAACTATGAAGAAGTGGCATCTGGAGAAGCATCCAGTGGATGACTTTCATTGGACTCAGAACTGTAGTTTGAGAAGGGAATATGTTAGGAAGAAGAGCGCAAACCAGAAGGAAGGTGTACCTAAGCAGCAGCAAAAAAAGGGGTTGGAGTGTCAGAACTGCTAAAAAGTATTCAGACTAAAGCAAGGAAGAGCTGACTGGAAAATGGGAAAGGTGTTCCAAGTACTAAAATTTCTAGTTACAGTTCTGGTTCATTATTCTTTCATTACTAAAGCTTTATTATTCTCTGGGATCATAGTGTAGGTGGGAGGAAAAAACAGCAAACAAATCTAAAACATAAGCAGTACAGTCAGCAACGTAGTCGTTGAAAGTAACTTTCTATCTCTTCTCATCAGCTACCAATGTAAAACTCTTTCAGTGGACATAAATTCTGTAAGAGATCCATCAAATACACTATCTTCTCTCAATCAATGTACAAAAACATTTTAATGGCAGGTACAAGGAATTTTGCAATGTCAGTTATGAGGGCATTTAATGGTTAGACTTATGCCTTGAAAAATCAAAGGATATCTCTATTACAATGTATTTTATATACAAGGTAAATATTCTCAGTAATGTTAAAAATTGGCTTTACTTTTACCGAGTTCAGTAAAATAACTTATGTCAATTAATTTCAAGTTAAAAGCAAGATGAACTTTTCTTTTTACCTGAGTTTCTTCTGGTACATTTTCCTGGTACCAAAATCTCTTTTTCTTTATTATGAAAATGTAAACTGGGACACCCTACAATCCCAGTCTTTTCAGTCTCCTGGGATGGAAGCCTTTCCATATCTCTGTCTTAATTCATGCTTGAACTCTCCGCATGACAATTTGATCCACTCTAAGTAGGTTACCATGCCAACCTCCTTAACACTAACCTTTGCAAGAAACCACAGAAAAATTGCCAAATAATACAGGGTAGCTGTTCTAAATTATGAGCAACGTTTTCAAATGCTACCACCTGGTGGTAACCGAGTAGCAAAACCTTGACACGTGCTAAAAACAGATGACCAAATTCTGCCTCTGACTAAATACAATTTCAAATCTTACAGGGGTTGCAAAGTGGTAAATGGGAGCTAATGGTATTGTGCTGTGTTACAACTACAATGTTCTGTAGCTGTGCTCAGGAGAGGAAATATGAGACACCAAATCTCCTACGATCTAGTGACATGTATTGTGCACTGTTGCGTGCTTCAGTTCACCTACATATCTGTGGATAGCCAGCCACCATTAAAGTCTCCTAAACAAGATAGTTATGGAGGTGGTTCACTACATGGTATTGAATGAGTAACCTATTAGTCCCAGTACAAAAAAAAAAAAAAAAAAAAAAAAAACAAAAAAAAAAAACAGTTGGACAAACAAAGGAAAAAAGGCTGAATTTTCTGCAAGTGCAAGTGCTCTGACTTCGGCAGAGCTACCGGCACAGGAAAGCTCCATTTGGAGCTCCCTTTGGTGGCTGCATTATGTAACTTGGTATGCATTAATCAGTAGCTAAGATAAGGTAAAGGAGACAAATGTGTGTTTCCACAAATATCCAGTGATAGCTATTAAAATCTTTACAGTTGCCACTTTCAAGTAATGAAATCCCTATTCTCTGGGCAGGGAAACCAGGAGCAGCGAGTGCTTCGATGAAGTCAGCTAGGCAAAAGTAAAGACTCTTATCACAGACACCACGGACCTGGGCCGGTCTCACACTGTGTCAGTACGAGGCTGACTTTGCTGGCTTCAGCTGAATTATTTCTGATTCATATTGGACTGAGATCAAAACAAAGTCTTCCTCCAAGTCTAATTAATTTTGGTTTCATTCTCGCTTGCATCTGAATTAGCAGTGGACAGTTGATACATATGCATTAAAATTTCCCTGTTAACTCTGATGATAGAAGCATATGTGTGTTTCACGGAGTGCTGTGTGTCAGGGTACCTGGAGAATATGGTTTTAGTTGGTGCAGACAGATCATAAGGGAGGATACCCATAGGTATGAGAAAAATGCCTGATAATTTGCATAAGCAGCTGACAGTATGCTCAGAGGGACAAATGCTCCCACCACATCTGCAGACTGCCATCAGACTGCTCTGCCCCCGCTTCTGAATGGCTTCTATATAGCATATATTTCACTACAGAAATTACAGTTTCCTTTCATGTCTTTCAAATGATCCTTAAGTTTAGACATGAATGTGCAATCTCTTCCCCTTCCCTCAGAAACAGGAAATTCTTCCCTATATGAGAAAATTTCTTTCCTTTTGAGGACATGGAGTTTTGTTTTTATCTTCGTAGTATGTTCAGTTGCCTAATCCAGACTCATTACATTGATTGACAGATGCATAATAGCCAGAAATGTACGGTAAAGTTGAAAAAGAAAATAACCTTTGCTACAGTACAATATTTCATGTAAAAAACTATATAGTAGCAGTTGTGATACCTCAAATTTCCTATATTATTTCCTGTACTTATGATAGCATATAACTATGGTATCTATTTGCACTTACATTTTATGATGGTCATTGCAGAAACAGACTACTATAAAGTTGAATAGCTTGTTCAAAGAAATAAGGAAACATATCAAATAAGAAGATCCTTGCCTTTTTTTTTCAGGAATAAGGACAGAATTTTAGCCACCCTTTTATGTCTATACAATTGGTTCTGATCTATGTCACTTCAGATGACACTAGGAAGGTTGTATCATGCACAAAAGCAACAGATCCTTTCAATTATTTAAGCACATGTTCAGTCTGAGTATTTGGCTGGGACTGAAATGGAAAGCGATTTGCACATCCATTTGTTCTTTATTCATTATAAGTAGCTGCTACTGAATTCATGTTGGTAATATCAAAGACGTTTTCCTGACTTTTTTTTTTTGTTTATTTTTACTCATATTTCTGAGATATGATCAAGAAATACCAATTAGATTTCTTTACGTCGGTTCCGTCTGAACCCCTAATTGTTACTGCTGTTCATTTGTACCTGCAGCATAAAAGAGATTTTCTTTTCAACACTCATTTTTCTCTGGAAAATCACAAAATACTAAATATACTTAATATTCTCAGGTTGCACATCTTGTAAACCTGAGTATTGATGCGGCTTTCCCTCAGGTGACAATATGGTAGTGCTTTAAGAGCCTTGCTGAGTAACCAAGGTAGTGATAGATTGGAAAAACAAAGTCATTTCAGTCACCCCCTACACACACACACACTTTAACCATTAAAGTTAGATTAGGTATTTGCAGTTTGAAGTCTGGCCGGTAAAAGGTCTGATTGCCCAGCATTTTGTCAATGCCCATAAGCAGAAGGAAGTATGCATCTGGAGAGAGGGATGAAATCACCGACGGGAGCTGCTGGTTCAGTCAGAAATCAGGAACTCCTAGGTAAGTGAAGTGTGATTAAAATCAAGATAACATAGCTGGCACTAATAAACAAGAGCCTCAGGAGGGACAATCTAAAGCAGTGTGAAGAGCAAGGGAGATGAAAAGGATGAAGGAGAAAAGAATACCACGATTTCAGCAAAAAAGACGGGATGTTACATTTCAGTTCGAATTTCACGAACAAATGAAATTACTTCACAAACACTGATATACACATGCTTCTAGATAAATCTACGACAGGCATGAGATCAGAAAAAAGAATCTGCAAACAACCCTGTTTTCTCCACCAGGGAAGGGCTTAAGCAGAATTTAGGTCAGAGCACCAAGTAAGAGTGGTGGGGAGAATCAAGGGCATGCTAAAGCGGGTGAAAAACAGAAAGAATATTTGAGATGTGAAGTGAAAGTCTAAAACTAAAAGAGCCAGGCATACCAAATACAACTCCAATCCTTAATATAATCAAAGACAGAAATCAGCCAAGGATACAGCTAGACCATTATAAAAAATAGATTGTAATATGAAATGTAGTAAAAAACTCTTCAGAGGGGTGGTTCTAATCATAGGTATGTCTGTGTGTAGTATTTTAAAATGTTTCAGAGATGGCAGGTCATTTGCAACTTCATTGCATACATACTGAGATATCAGAATGCAGAAAAGCTACATAAGAAATTTTATAACAAAATGAAAAAGAGGAATCAAAGTGTTAGCTTCATAGTTAAAGCAGTATTGAATTTGGCCTCACAAGCAAGCTGAAGAAATTTAATAAAGAAAAAGCAGAAATAAAGCTACTTAGAGAGGCTTCAACCTCAAGTACCAGATACACTTTTCATGACTAGTGCTTCAAGGAACTAAATGCCAAATGGCATAGCTCAACAAGCCCTTAACCCCCAACGCATATTGTTTTATAGAATGATCATGTAATGGCATCTTTTTAAATGGTGTTTCTTGGCAAGGGAGGTTTTTGTCTTAATTTGTCAGCCTGTTGCTTTATACCTGATCTAGTAAAAGTAAACAGATCATAAGTGAGACAAAAATTTAAAATGCTGGCCTATTCTTCAAAGGACTTGACTCCAGGGATTTCTGTAAAAGAAGACAAAGGAGCTCCTGAAGGTGAAAATTCTGTGACCAGATCCAGAAAGAGTGAGTTCCTATTATATTGCAGCCTATGACTCCCAGCAGTCATGACACAAACAACTAGACAAGTAACCTGAAATGCTAATCAACGTGGCCAGGCTGATCCTTGGTGTAACTCCATTTATTTGGGGGAATTTGTATCCCAGACAACTGTTGTGTTGAGTCTAATTCAAACCTGATGTAAGCAGGCTCAACTCCCTTGATATCGATGCAATACGATCAGCTTAGTGTAGGAGGCCTGGATTTGGCATAACATGTCTCTTGTAGTGAATTGATTTTGCAAAACACCACGGTTTGTCAGCCCTTTTGATATCTCCAGTCTCAGGAGAACTGCCCCCTTCTAGTACTGCATTGATTCATTGCCGAGTTGACCTTTACAAATGGACCAGAATAGAATGGAATTTAGTTTATATAATGTCTTTCATTGAGGAGATGTCTCCAATCACTGATAAACCAATAATAATATGAAGATAATGTGTGGACAAATATAACAACAGTTGTAAATTAGGCAGCAGTACATATATTACCTTGAATACAAGATGATTACAAATGAAAAACCAATTTTCACTTGTATTTGAGAGTTTTTCCCCTTCCCATTTAAAGCATAATGTTGCAGAATTCATTTTGTGGGCGAGGAATACACTGAACTGTGGCATAAATTCACATGTAACTCATTTCACTAGTTCATTCCTTTGGTTTTAAAACTATTCTGTTTCTTACAGATGAAATAAAACTATGTGTTTTTAATTGATTTCCAGATTTATTTTAAGGTGAATCTATACAGTTATTTTTGAGATGTGTGAGACTCTGTTTTGTAGATCTTGAATACCTGTCTCTACAAAGCTGCATGTTGACCATAGCAAACCATTCTTTTCAGCTCCATTACTTCCCTTCTATTTCCTGATACTTCTGTAGTACCATGGAGGTAAAGAATCATCATCATGGTCTTCATCTGAAAGACTGAAAATGCTTTAAACAATACAGAAATGATGTAGCAGTATGCTGATACATTAAAAATGTTCATGAGCCTGCAAAGCCAATATCTCCCTTACATGCCTATATATTCGCCCAGAATTGTGTTATGCTTAATAGGACCCCTGGCAGCTGAATTGCTTGGTATGCTCATGACCTCAGGGAGCTATAGCAGAGTACGTGAAGCACTTGTTTTGCTAGAAATGCAAAGGGCAAACATGAGAAACAGCAGTCTATGAGCCTGAAAAGCAATGAAACCATGGAATAAGGGAATGCAGGGAATTTGATTTCAGGAAGGTTAATTTGGAGACGTTCAGAAATGCAGACTAACTTCTTCTCTGCCTTGTACCAGCTGTGGTTGCCTTTATGTCAGATGTTGCCATTCTGATGCATTTTCTTTATATTTTCTTTCTACTAGTATAATGTAACCCCAAATTATTAATGCATGGTAAAATATACCTTTGTGGAAGAATGTTGAAAGTCCTCAGAGATACCTGTCTTGTTTCTAAACACAGATTTGTAAATCCATTCCATCAGTCTCTGTGACTGGCAAAGGATTTCCCACTCCTCTGCACCAGCTAATGGATGGTTATGAAATGACAAGAACTGGTGCAGTCAGACCATTCTGAGTTTAGGGAACTTTTCGAATGTAGACTTTTTTTTGAAAGTGGATACAGTAGATTGTAGCAGATGGCTCGTTCTGTCTGGTAAATCCTTCTTCATTCGTGGTTCATTGAACTAGTAGTGTCATTACTGTCTAGCATGTTAATTTGGAATCCATGTGCTAAACTTCATTGCAAAATTTTATGATGAAAAGATTTGCTTTCTATGCACAATAGCTACTATTTCTTATTCAATATGGAAAAATAGTTAAAGTTCCCTCTAGATATCTTTTAAAGCTGGATTTTCAGCTCTCCTCTACCATTTGATTGGAAAAGCAGATTTCATGAATCTGTGTCTAGTTGCTAGGAGGTTAATGCAAGAATATATTTCTTTCCTAGTGACTTAGAAACCAGAAGATTGAAAAAAATCCCCTTCTTAAAATAATTAATCTAACATTAAATATATTTTACATTTACAGCTGTATCTTTCAATTCTTTGCAACCTTTGTCTCAGCACAGGAGTTACTGAAGAACTTCATATTTCACATGCGGCACTGTACATCTCTACAACATAAGGCAATTTGCACTGGAAGCACACGTTAGAAAAAACTTAGAAATTAATCTTCAGCATTATGTAGTGGATTTCCACAGGACTTTTAGTGATTAAAATTTTAATCACCTGATGATTAAAGGTTTCATTACTAGGCAATTAGCACTTAAAGTTTAAGTGCTAGGCGTTTAACTCTGTTTTGGAAGCGGAACCATCAGTGGTTGGGGATTGCAAAGTTGGATGGATCATAAGGCAGCACTGAAATAAGAGCAAAGGGGCCAGACAAGGTCAGAGGGAATGGGAAGCTTCAGGGTGCAAGTGCATGAAGAGCGTAAGGGTCCCTTTCAGCAGGTTTCAGCAGAAGAAGGATATTTAGGACTAACGAAGGAGACATCAGGGCACAGCAGGAGCCAGGAGCTCCCTGGGTGCCCAGAGCAGGGCGGTGGGGGGACAGTGGGGCAGCCCCAGCCCCAGGCGTCAGGCACCTCCCTGGGCATGGGGACAGTTGTTCAGTCCTTGCATGATAATGTGGATCTTGAGGCAGAGTGAAGCTTGCCCAGAAATTGGTCACAAAGATATTTGTTAATCTTTTGTGTGTTTTGAGATAGAAACCACCATTGAAAATCTATTTATTGCAGTACATTTTAACACGTGAATAGTTATTCCTGTTGTTTTCCATAAAAAGATATATTTAGCTGGAAACCTTCACTCTATTACCCTAAGCAAACTGAACTGCAATTTAAGCAAGATGCATTTTTTGGGGGTTGTTTCAGAATTGTAGATTTTGCATATTGGCACTGAGTGTTGAAATACTGAGCTGGAAGCTGATTAGCTCTTGCTAGTTTTAGCTGCCTCTTAATCTTTTTTTTCCTCTTTTTTTTTTTTTTTCTCACCAGCAGAAACACATTAGTCCTAGAAGAGTTACACGGTCTTTTCCCAGTATAAATATCTAGTATTGATTTATCTGAGAACAAACTCAATTTGTTATTTCATTATAAAATATGTACAGTAGACATTGGAGCTGGAGGATGTTAGAATTCTCTGATCTACCAGAATAATAATAAAAAAAGACCAGGTTTAAAAAAAATACCTTGTTTTGACTCAGTTCCATAGCTCACTTTGATATTAGAGGAAGCTGCATTCATGTATCAGAGTCTAGACTATGGAGCTTAATATATTCCTTCAGAGTTGTCTTGCTGTTTTAAGATAACATAGGGGTTTGAAACTATAACCAGTCATTCAGAAGGATAGGAAGTTCACTCTTGGGGTTTTTTTTTTTCTTTTTTTCTCTTTCTTTTTCTTCACCATTTGAGTACCATTCCAGTGACTAAAGTCATGCCATTGAGATGCTGGGCAAGTCAATCAGTAGCATAAAGTCTATGGTGCTTGTGGCACATTTAATAAATATGTGGGGGGAAAAACTCCAAACCCTCCACCATGTATTATCTAATCGGTTTAGTTTGGTAGAACACAAACGTAGTAAGCATTGGACTAAGTCCTGTCCTTAGTTCTGCTGAAAAGCCAGATACCAACTAAACAAGGAAGCATCAGAATGAATCAGGCACTGAAGGAGCTGTATATGAGTAGGAATTAGATGGTGAGAGTGAGCTGAAATAGGTTTTTGCAGAGATAAAGTTAAGAAAAGCACAAAGCAACGTAAAAATAGTTAAAGAATGAATGCCTGATTTCAGTCTGGTGTTTTGGGAACAGCACACACTACACTGAACTGTTCCATCACCTGAAGAAATTAACAAGCAAAATCCTCCATGCAAAGCAGCTACTGAAGAGATATTCTAACCTGGGAATGTAGATGTACTTTTTTTCCTTTTTGTGAATGATAAAAAAGCATGAAGACTGCACATGTTCTTATATACTTTTTATTTAAATGGTGGCAATTACAATGGTCTCTGCTTACCTGAATAATTGCATTGAGACAGACTGAATTCCACCATGGAAGTGAAGTCTGAATGCTGGTTTTGTTTATTTTTCATTATGATAAAGCCCTGCAAATTTACAGCAGAGAATTCTACAGATGCTATAGGCATAGCTGCAGCTTTTCAAAGATAGGTCTATACCATCTATAGAGTGGGTGGGGTAGGATTTGTCTCATCTTTATTTTAGCCATCTGCGGAAATTCACCTGACTAATGTTACCTACCTACCTCAGGAGAAAAAAGCTTATGTTCTTGTGGTGCTTATTTCTGTCCACTGATTGCCAAGTGGACTGATTCAGATATGTTTGCATTGCGGATAGTTATGTCAATGAGAGGAATTTTATCCTTATAAAGTTCTTCCTTGGGTGTTCATGGTCAGCTTTCATTTTTATAAATCTTAAATAAATCTGGATCATCAGCAACTTGTCATATTACTGCTCAAATGAGATGAATCATGCCCTGGAAGTGTTGTGGGCGATTTTTTGGTGGTGTTGTGGGTTTTTGTTTTGTTTTGTTTTGTTTTTTTAGTTTGATTTGCTTGTTGTTTTGTTGGGTTTTTTTAATCCAAGCACATGAATATGCAGATTAAAAATCCTTAGACAAATGCTGTTGTAAACAAATTAGGTGGGATGAATTCAGCCCTGGGTATTTTCTCTTCTTTAACAGTCAGCCATTATGCTTCTGAGCTGGTAACAACACATCTCAGAATGAAATGAATTGCACGACATTAGCTGCAGCCACCAATAAGCCATCAGGTGGCAATTTAAGTGAAAGGAATTAACATAACAATTGCTGAACTGGCAAAACTGACCTCTGTACATTAAGGGGAGATTTCTTTTTTTTCTCCCTTTTTGTTTTAAGTATAAGGGTACCACACAGCAGATTTTTTTTTTTTTTTTTTTTTTTAATTCCATGCTTGGTTTTGTACTGGTTATAAAATGAAATCCTGATGAATTTTCAGTGATGATAACAATAGAAAACACATACTCGTGAGTTATTGCGGTTGAATGGTGAGAGAAAAACTTGAGACACTTAACAAGCATTATCAAGTTAACCTTTTTCTGGCTGACTTTTAAAGAAAAGATTTCTTGAGGAAACTGTTTGGAGACAGGCAGGACAATTTTTGAAGGAAAGCACAAAGGCGCAGTCATAGAAAAAGGCCCAACCAGTTAATTAGATATAAGGAGGTAGTACCCAGTCAATTGGATGTAACTCTATGGTAAACTAAATTAACAGGAGATCAGACTTTTGTATGACTATGGTCTCTCTTTGTTAAAAAGACCTCGTTGAAAATTCTAAAAAGGAGATTGTCAAAAGCACTTTGAAAACAGAATTATTACTTTAATAAGCACAAGCACGTGGAATGGATAAGAGAGATTTAGAGCCTACACATACATTTATTTAATCTGTGAGAGTGCAATGAGTAGACCAAAAAGTAAATGTAAAATTATCTATATACTTCTCACATTTACCATGAGATGCAAGAGAACTAAATTCCACTTCATGCATTGGTCTATGAGATCACCTGCTTACAGAAAACTTGGTCTAGATTTCATTTCCAGTAGTAATCAATCTCAATTCAGGAGATTAACTGATTATAGCAGTGTTGCAAGTGACTTCCTGTATAACTAACTGAGCATGATCTCTCAATGAATTAGAAATAAATCAGTGATCCCAGTTGCAGCAACATAAAGACACCTGTTTTAAACGTTTTAAATCCAGGGAAGATATTTAGTAACATTAGAGTTGGCACACAGAGACCACGTAAGAGCCAAGTGTCAACATTAGAACCGTCTTTGGTCCTTCCTTATCTTCTAGTAGCCCGTGCTTGATTCTGGGCTATCTAAACATGGGAAGACAACAGAACAATGGAGAAAAATCAAGACTGTAAAAGCCTGTGGGCTGTTTGAAATACAAGTGCTACAAAATAGCAATTTCTCAACCTACTTTGTTCAGTTTTACTGAAGTCATATATAATGGATTAATACACTATATGAAACAAGTCACACCATCTTACTGCATCTCATTTTTATTTCACATACTTCATGAAGTTTTTAAAGCTTTATGCAATCTTTTAAAAATGTAGACACTGGCTACACAACTTTGTTCCCGTATCAGTCTGCCCATTGACATAGCATCTGCTTTGTTACTTATGCTGCTTACTGTCCCCCTTTTAATGCATCCAAAAGCTTCCCTATTCTTCCAATAAGCAAGTTCCTCTATGTTGCACATCACTATATTTTCATTTAATAGTATTCAAATTAACTTGTTTGAATGGACTACTTCACCATACTATCTAGATTACACTCTGTAACTGGCCTTGCTTTATCGTCATCATTCTTCAGGTCTTTGAATCACTCACAAATCTTACCAGCTTTCTTTTTTTTGCCTCTTCCCCGCCCCCCCCCCCCCCCCATCAAATTCTAGCTCATTTAGAAATATTGAATGATATCAATATTCTTTATGGTCGACCCAGAACCCCACTAGAAACATGCTTATTCAGCAAGGATTCCACTTTCCTTGATGCCTCTTGAGATCTGCCACTCAGCTGTAATCCAATTGTTGATACTGCATTATGCTACCATCAGCATGTGATGGGACACCAAAACAAAAATGTCATTAAAAAAAGTGTATTGCATGTCGTATTGGGTCTACGTGGCAAGGTTTTGGTAGCAGGGGGGCTACAGGGGTGGCTTCTGCGAGAATCTGCTAGAAGCTTCCCCCCATGTCTGATAGAGCCAATGCCAGCCGGCTCCAAGACGGACCCACCACTGGCCAAGTCCGAGCCCATCAGCAACAGTGGTAGCACCTCTGGGGTAACATAGTTAATAAGGAAGAAAAAACCCCTAGGAACAGTTTTTTTCAGCCAGAGGGAGGAGTGAGAACATGTGAGAGGAACAACTCTGCAGACACCGAGGTCAGTGAAGAAGGAGGGGGAGGAGGTGCTCCAGGCACTGGATCAGAGATTCCCCTGCAGCCCCGGGGAGAAGACCATGGTGAGGCAGGCTGTCCCCCTGCAGCCCATGGAAGTCCATAGTGGACCAGATATCCACATGCGGCCCATGGAGGACCCCATGCTGGAGCAGGTTTGCTGGCAGGACTTGTGACCCCATGGGGGACTCACATGGGAGCAGTCTGGTCCTGAAGGTCTGCACCCCAAGGAAGGGACCCATGCTGGACAAGTTCATGAAGAACTGTAGCCTGTGAGAACAACTCATGTTGGAGAAGTTGGTGGAGGACTGTCTGCCAAGGGAGGGACCCCACACTGAAGCAGAGGAAGAGTGTGAGGAGTCCTCCCCCTGAGGCGGAAGGAGTGGCAGAGACAACGTGTGATGAACTGACCATAACCCCCATTCCCCGTCCCCCTGTGCTGCTGCAAATATAGAGCAGGGAAAAATCCTGGAGGCGGAGAAAACTGGGAGTAAAATTCAGCCGAGGAAGAAGCGAGGGGTGGGGGGAAAACTATGGTTTGGTAATAAATTCATCTAATTTTCTCAAGTTGAGTCTGTTTTTGGTTTGCCTGTGACAGTAATTGGTGAGTGATCTCTCCCTGTCCTTATCCCAACCCCCGAGCCTTTCGTTATATTTTCTCCCCTCTGTCCAGTTGAGCAGGGGAGTGACAGAGCGGCTTTGGTGGGCACCTGGCCTCCAGCCAGGGCCAACCCACCGCAGATGTACATATTGACCACCTTCTTGTTCAAGCTACTCACAAGGAACACAATAGCAAGACAGAACTGTAGATCTGAATTTCATCAGAATATTTGACCTGGTTCCACTTGATGCTTGATTAAAAATCTTCATTATATGAAAATAAGAAAGACTAAAATAGGCTTTCCCAAATGCAGTTGTTAATGGAAATCCATCAATTTGTGGGGACATATCTCAAGGTTTTGGTACTTTGTCAAGTGCTATTCAATAATTTTATTAAGAATGTAGACAACAATATAAAATCTTTTCTGGCTGAGTTTACAACTGACACAATGATGAATAGGACAGTAAATAACTGGACAGGTTACCATTACAGAGTGATCTGAATTGTTCAGTTAAATGGCTACTCTCAAACCAAGCGTGTTTTCAAAGAGCTGAAGATAAGCTAATTCATCTGGGGACAAGAAATGAATGTTCTAGGTAAAAGATGGGAACACTATTTTGGAAAACAGTCATTCAGAAGGTACACTGGAATCACAGTATATGAGTGTCTTAATATGCCAATACAACTTTTGTATGCACAAAAAGGAGACCGTAGAGTAAGAATATGCCACTGCAGACACAGCTAGTCAGACTATTACTATAGCACTGGGACTGTCCCCATTGACTGCATTTAAAGAGGATGTTAGAAAAAGCGTGTGATAGCTGAAAAACAACCCTTAAAATCAGAGCCTTTTGGGACTCAATTTATTCAACTAATCAAAGTGGAGGTTAAAAGGTGATTTGATTGCCATATAGAGATACTTACTTCTACTTTCAAATGAAATCTGATCATGGGAAAAAGGAAAAAATCAGTCTTACAGACAAAAGCATAAAAAGATATGCACATTCAACCTTGAAACAGAGACAGTAAATGTAATTAACAATTTATCAGGAAAGGCAATAGACGCACTCTGGCTCTGAGTCTGTAAAATGAAATTAGATATCTTTCTGGAAAACATGCTTTGACTCAGCATCTGAGAAAATTATATACATTATAGACCAAGTGAGCATAATGGTCTGCACATAAAGACTATGAATCTATTTGTCAAATGAGAAGCATTGGCAAAGAAAAACAAGGGGTAACCTGCCAGAATTTAATCCTGTCATGGCATTTTGAAATGGCAATATTTTGCTCCCTTGTACTGGGTAAGAGTGTCTGAAATGATGTGGCAGATCTCCTCCAGCAGGCTGAAGACTATCTCGGTTTGGTATGACAAGAAAAATAACCTGCTTGCTTCAGTGGAAAATGGAGGAATGTTATCAGAACCAAGAGTGTCCAAGGACAGATGATCTGTTGAAAGAAAATGGGGTTTGGGTGACTGAAGAAGATTGGTGAAGAGATGACTTCACAGGTGGATACTTCTGCCTGGAAATGACCCTAGAACTACCTGAAGGAGTCTCCTGTAAATGATGCAATCTGACCTGAGTGGCTCAATGAGCTTCCTGGGTATTGGCTAGCAATGTCAGTGCCATTTCAATGTAAATCAGCACAGAGAGCCTTTGAAATAAATCAGTATACATATACTAGCCATACAAGTAGATAAATGCATGGAAACAGGTTGAACACCAGGCAATTAAAAGCTTTAATAGAGCTAAAACCAATTTTATACAAAATGGAATGAAACTAGTAAGTCAAATTAAATAAAATACTAAAGGATATGGTGTGGTACAACATTAGAGGCTATTATATAAACTATTTGAAATATGAATTAAGGTAAAAACACTCATTAAACCAAATTACAGCTGAGAAGTATTTAAAGCATATCACTTTGACCCTGTTGTGTTCTTTTTTTTTTCCCATCACATGGTCATATTAATTAGCATGACCCTTCTTAAGAAAGAAACACAACATTTACCAAAGGTAGCTTGCAAGTGTGGTTAGTGGCTTTTAGTAGTCATTTGGTAAAAGCCTGAACAACCCTGTGAGAACTTCAGCAGCAGAACAGCTTGTCAAAATAAAACCTTAAGCAGATGGTTCTAAATCACTGGAACTCTACTGCATATGCTGAATGCTTGAGCAGTTCTATGAATAACAGAAAGCTGTCCACAAACACGGAGGAAAATAGCAGATGTGTGAGGCTGATGTTACCTGATCTCCATCGCATGGAGTCCTATTGCTGTCAAAAGTGCCGTCTCTTGCCTGCTTGAGGAAATGACTAAAAAAGTCTATGTTGATGAAGCTGTTCATAAGAAACACGTCCTTCTTTACATACTGTACCTCAGCCCCTTGCTGTGAAAAAGGGGAACTTTGGCTGGCATAGACAGAAGGCAGCTACAGCAACAGTTTCAAAGGAAATTTCAAAATCTCTTAATCTCCAATTCACATGTCAACATGAAATGCGTATGTACTTTCTGTTACTTTCCCAAATGCATTTCACTTTCACCAAACAGAGCAAGTGCTAGTCCCAGAGATTTTTGTTCATAAATCTCTATTTTCCATGTCTCTCTAAGGTCTTACTCCAATGTAATGTTCTGAGGTAGCAATTGTCTTCTTGTTCTACCTGCATTTAACATCTCACTCTCTAGAGTTTTGATCTCCTCAGAGAAACAGTCAAATTTGGTCCCTATTCACAGTACTGTTTCTTCATTTTACAGCAAAGTATTTAGTATAAAAAACACTGGCGTACAGCAGAACTTCTTTCTGTGGTAAATGCTACAGCCTTTGGCCTACAGAGCTCTACTTTCTGAGGGAGTTTGTTCCTCTGAGAAATAAGGGCCCCACAGCAATAAGAAGATTTGTTTCTGGTGAGTACTATAATATGGTGAGCAGAAAACAGAGTCTTTGGCTATTGATTTTTCATTGTCTACATAAATAAGGATCAGTCATACTTGAAGACCTTCAAGCATGAATTTATTTTTTTCCCCAATGTGAATTGACTGTATCTGCAATCCCCAGTATTTGGTATTCGTGGAAGCTGCAGGCATCCTTCCACTGCATTCCTGACTTCTGTGTAGCATGATGGAAGTACTGGCGTTCCCAGAAACTGTTCTGGCTTGAATTATAACCTTAAAACTGCTTACAGTGATTTTCAAAAAAATATATAGCAGAATGCAGATCCTCTTCTGCATGAGGATATATGTATGATACTATATGCATTATCTGTAATGATACTATACGGTTACATGATACTATAATGACACTTATATGATACTGCAATGATACTGTATGGTACTGTAATGATACTATACTCTCTGCATTATATGTATTATCTGTAAAGTGTAAGAATATGACAAAAACTATATTTTCAACATATGCCAAGAATATATATATAATGAGATATACTGTAATATTTTTAGCTTATATAATCTGACTTCTGTTTAAAGTAAAGAGTGAACCTATGCAAACTGAGAAGAAATAAAATTATTGTGGCTATGGTTGCCAGAGAGTTTTACTGCAATACCCTTCCAGGTAATTTTCATATCTGTCTCTGATCCTAGAAATTGGCAGATTGACTAGCACCTTTAGAGTCTAGAGTCCAAAGATGTCTTTTATTTGGATTTCAGAAGTCCAAGCCAACATTAAGAACAAAGTGCATTTTTAGCATACCTGATGATTTAACAGCACTGACTAGGATGCCATTGGAGAGATGCAAATTAGATCCTTCTGGGAAATAGTGTTTGGGTTTGGGGTATATTTTTTTTTATTATTTGATTTTTTTTGTGTGTGTGTAATTTAATAGAATATGTTGTGATGCTGAACCCTTCATTTGGGTGATCAGGGGTTTTCAAAGGTTTTGAGTCTCCAAGTAAAACATGAAGATCAAATTTTTTCAATAAGATTTTTTTAATGTAATCTGGAAAAAGTCTACTGAAACCTGCAGAGTTCTCCTCTGTAGTTCTAGAGATAGTAATTGCATTTTCCATTCTTTCTGACTGTATCAATAGAAAGTCTTTCTTTTTTTTTTTTTTTTTCCCTCCCATAAAATGGGAGCTACTATATTTTCTGGTGCTTGAGAATTTGGATAAATATTCTGAATACAACTGAAATTTTATTTTATTATTTTGAGTGCAATAGCCTCAGAGCACAAGAACAAATACAGCGTAAGCTTCTGTTGGAAGTAAAAGCTTCAAACAGTATCATTAGCTTTCCAGAAGCTTTAACCCATGATTTGCATAATGTTATGGTACCAAGAATAAGGCTCAGGGAAGATTGTCAGTTATTTGGATACTGGTATGCTCGTGTGTGCCATTTTTCCCCTCCTTTCTTATTTTGTAGAGGAAAATCCAAGGAAAGAGACAATTACCTTTTCCTCTTGACATTAAGACAGATAAATATAGGTGCCTTTGTATAGTTATCTAAAGAAGCACTATGTAGCTAAGCCCCCATTATAATCAATGGAGATTTGATCCCCATTTAATCAACGACCAACAAGGTTGGCCTTGACTACCACCCTAGGGCATTCAACGAGGTTCATGATGCCCATGTGTGGGCAGCTGAACTGAGCTCCTAGCGACTATCCGACTCATTCTCAAGGTTCCACTGATTTCATTGATCTATGGCCATGCCCACCTCTTCCCTTGCGGGCTAGATTACCTCCCTCCTCAGTGGATTTCTGATCCTCCCTTGCTTTGGTCTTTCTCATAGTTTATATATGGTAGTTCCTCTGTTTGTTTAAATGGCCACAGGTTCATCGGTATTGTCCAGGTGCTTTGATGAGAATCTTGGTCATGTAATTCTGTATCTTATTGAGTTCATGAAAGGAAATTCTGCTCTGATACTTCTAAATCCAACAAGACATGATCTTACATTATATTCTATGTACATATTCTTATACCAAGTTCCTCATCAAACACTCTGAATGACTTCCAACGTGTATTAAGCAGTGCCTAATATCTCTCATCTTCTGCTCCCTATGTGCGGTGTGCAGGGTTTGTTTCAGTGAACATTGGTTCCTATGGGGTTTTTTTCTCTGTTTTGTTTGTTTTTTTCTTGTTCATTCATTTGTTTGTTTGTTTAAAATGAAAATACTGTTAGGAATTTATATTGAAAATGACTGCCAAAGGACCATACCTGGCAATTGCAGCAGAAAATAATCAGGTGTGATACTGTCATTAATCTCTGGAGAGAGTTCATTTCTACTCCCACAGAAAGCATCTTTCTAACAGAGGTGAGATTTTTCTAACGAGAAAATTCACTGTGCCAGTGGAATTAAATTGTTGTCCACCATTTCCAACCCACAGTTTAATCATCTTTTTAGACATTTTTGGCTCAGAAAAATAAAACTATTTTAAGTGGGAATTTGAACTTGGCTCATTATTCTAGAAAACAGGAACAGAGGAGAGGAGAGGAGAGGAGAGGAGAGGAGAGGAGAGGAGAGGAGAGGAGAGGAGAGGAGAGGAGAGGAGAGGAGAGGAGAGGAGAGGAGAGGAGAGGAGTGCGTGTGCAGCAGCTGAGAATGTCAAATTGATCTATGACTCCACAGTCATGGATTAAAGGCTAGATGTGACTGCAGGTATTCTAGTCTACATTCATAATATAGGCCACATAATGTTCTTGTTGCTCTCTAGTGAGTTTGGTAACTGTTGCTTCCCTAAATTATATTTCCTAAAGCCTTTTGCCAGGAGGTTGAGGGACTACCCTGTCTTTCAGTGAATCAGATTCTATTTGCTTTACCGAGGCTTGTTTTTGTTCTGTAGGTGTATCTACTTTTCCTCTAATAACTATTGAACTTACTGGCTGCTGAAACTGAATTTGTCTGGAGGGGGAAACTCTCAAAGCTATTAACATAAAAATTGGCCTCTGGGTAGAGGAAGGAGACACTGTTAATGCTTCTAGTGAAGGAAAGCCTGCAATGTAAATTCATCCCTTTAGCTGGCAGTGAGGGACAACAAGGGAGAGGTCACGTCCACCAAACTACAGTGACCTAGTCTGGACTGTAGTCCTTTACAACTAACTTTCTCCACCTCTACAATCACCTCAGAAGATATCCATTTAGAATGGATATGAACCAAATGTAGATGCTTAATCTGTCTTGTAGACTCCATAAGGAAACACTTAAATGCATTGGCTTGTCCTGTGCAAGCCCTGACTTGTTAAAGGAAGACAGAGGCACTAAGTTAGGTGGACTGTGTCCCTCTGAAGGTCTCTTGGGGGACTTGCTTCTTTCTGTCAGCAGTGTAAGGACTGTAGGAGTTTATGCTGGCTGCATTCCCCTCTCTCCCTGCTTCATGATCTTGTATTTTCAATGAAGTAAGGTCTAAACTGGGCCCATAAATCAGGTGCATTAAATTTAACCCCAAGGAATCCATTCAGGAGAGGGATTTTATGAAAGCTATAGAACAGAAATTTCAATCAAGCCTTAATTTTTTTAGGTATCTAATATATCAACCTTGAGGAAACGGGAAATCTGGTTTCCTTACCCTTAACTTCAGATTAAGTATTCTTAATTATCTTCTTTTTAGATCAGGATAATGACAAAGACTGTTGGGGTGATGTTTGGGGAGTGTTATACAAAAACGTTTCTTTTGTTTCTGTATCTTTCCTGACTTAATTACAGTACAGAGTCATTAGTCAATATTTGTTCAGTGTTTTGCAAATGTGACTGTATATATCAGAAAAAACCAGCAATCATTTGCACTCGTCTGCCGTTCTATGTGAATGAAGACTGCGCTAATGTAAATTTATGGTAAATTTTCCACTTACTGTGGATTTTTTTTATCCAGAATGCTAGGGCTAAAAAATACCTTTTCCTGGATATAGTGAAGATTATGCCAGATAGTCAGAAAAGACTGAATTGACATATGCTGAGAAGAAATTTCCATTTATTTTTTGGATATGAATATTCAGATTTGGATTGAACCAGCTACTTCCATGGAAGCAGAGCTGTGCCTAGGGGTTAAATCCAATCTTCTCTACTTAAATTTCAGCCAATACCACCTGGTGAAGTCTGGGAGCTCTAGGGGTAGGTTCTGTCAGTCAGATGTATGCTTGATTTGCCTGCTGAGGAATAAGAAATAGTTACTACTTGGACAAGAGTGGTAGGCAAGCTTTGCTAAAAAAACTCCTTAAATTTGACAGTATTTCAAACTGGGTTTTCATCATGTACCTAAAGCTTCCTTTTGCGGGCAGAGGGAATTAATCATGGTAAACTGATTCTAGCACTGTTTGAAGTTTCCTGGGCTGTTTGGCTTAAAATGGCTTAGCAGTGTGTTTGGTACACTGTGCCTGAACTTGGTAATGGACAAAGATAAGATGCATGACAATTCATAAAACAGTAAAAAACTCCGGCAG
This sequence comes from Balearica regulorum gibbericeps, assembly GCF_011004875.1. Lineage (NCBI taxonomy): Eukaryota > Metazoa > Chordata > Aves > Gruiformes > Gruidae > Balearica > Balearica regulorum. The sequence continues at coordinate 25,697,254 of NC_046186.1, forward strand.
GAGTAAAGTCACACTTGAATGATTTCATTCCTTTGCTTTTGAAAAACCTCTCTGAGGTCCGTAGAAGTGGCTGACTGGTCTTCTACCAATAAAGCTTTCTCATATAGAAGTTAAGGTACACATGGCAGCAGCAGCAAGGTTTGTGAGTGAGTATAGGCAGCTGTGACACCAGTATGTCAGTGACATTCAGATCTGTGCCGTTATTCATTCTTCCCAATGCCTTTGAGCAGCTAACTTAGAGCCTTGCAGAAAGAGGGCTATTGACAATACCTAGCTTTGTCAGGCACTGCCTAAAGGGCACAAAAGCAGCTTCTACATCTTAAAAAATATGCCAAGATCTTCCAGTGAAGAGTCCTTGTTTCCAGGTGCCATTACAAGGCAACAGCTAGGGGATCTTCATATGCTTGCATAGAAGTGCTTATAAGTAGCATCCAGCTTTAGCCCACTATCCAACAATAATGAACAATACCAGATAAGGAAAGGAGCATTAAAAATGGCAAATATACAGCGGTATTTGTCCATATGTTAGTGGTTGCTATACATAAGTTTTAGCATGTATGTGTAGCATAAAGATTTTTTTTTTAATGTTATTAGTTTTCCAGCCCCAGAATAAATTCATGCAATCTCCAGAGGCCACTTTATTCCTTTGGGAAGTTAGACATGATGATTCCACACTAATCACATTAAAAATCAGTAGCCTTCATCTATATAACTATAGCAGTGGAACTAAGCTGAGACACTCAAGCTAAAAGAGAAGAGGCTTATTCTTTCACTTCAAGAGTCATGCTTCTGAAGAGAAATCATTGGCTTTGTAACAGATATTTTTTGTTTGGTCCACTGGAGTCCATATTTGGGAACTTTTAGTTTCTTCCTAGCCTTGCCTGGTTTGGGACACTGAGCTGATAGAGGACCACGGTAGAAAGAAACCTTTGAGGTCAGGAAGGGAATTTCCTGTAGTAGTAATATAGCCTTGAATTTTTTCTAGGTAAACCAAAATAAATATCTTATAATAAATAAATATGCATCAGTCTATAGCCTTCCTAGGAACAAAAATGGCAATACATTAAATTGAAAATATAGACAAGAATTATGCTGCTATTAATGCGTATTCCAAAACACCAGTGAAGTAAAGACTTTTGATTTGAAATATTTTGCATTTCCAGAAAGGTGATTTCTGAAGCCACCAAATTTAAGAAGGAACATCTAGCATTCAAATAAAGCTGAAATGGGAAATCAGTACTAAGATGCTCCAGAAAACATATTTAATATTTGTCCAGTAGATATTTCTATCAGTTTTGAAAATAACTCTTTAATCCCTGTACTGCATGAGGCTACAGCCATGTTTATGTGCACCCTTCGAGTCCCGTATTTAAAAGGTGACCAACAAGCTTTCTCTGTCAGGAGTTATAAGAACTCAGTAGGAAGGAATGGTTCTTTGTGATCATCTCAGCTTCTCTTCAGTCCCATAAAAAACAAAATACAAATACTTACAGACAATACTATTTGTTTTTATAAATACTGTTTGAAGGTTTACATTATTGGATGGGATTTGTCCTGTTCAGAAGCTAGGTGGAACACAGCTCTGTGGGCTGAGTTCCAGCAGGTTACATGCTGGTTTTGTTTACAAAATCAGTGCATTGGCAATAAGATACACCCTGTCCTGGTGCTGGTCTGACAGGAAAATCAGTAAATTAGGCAAATGCAAGCCTTCCTGTGCAGTATTTTTTCAGCTGCTTCTCTGACTCCTAATGCAGTTTCAGCATTCTTTATAATGTGACTATATGGACCTAGATCCATGAAAGGACCCACCGGATCTTCCAGGCTCAGCAGAAGAAAGAATGGGAGTCTCAGACACTTAGTCAAAGAAACTTAAGACATCTTTAGGGTGCAGTACAGCACTTGCTCTCAATTTTTTCCCCCTTCCTTTTCAAAACAATGGGCTCTCCTAGTAGCTTGCAGAGTTATGTTCATGTTAGCTATTTGGTTTGATGGCTCTTCTACATGCCATGCAATGCCTGGACCAAAGTAAAGAGGAGAGGTTGTGAGTATGGTTGTGAGGTTGTGAGTATAACTGGGAGAGGTGTGCTCTGGAGGGTATAGGAACCTAAACTCGATTCCTTTCAAGAAAGAAAACTCTAGTGACCCATACTTTGGCTGGGAGTCTTAGTCACTGAAACACTGAACTGGTGAGGGTCCTGCTCTGCCTCCCTCTGACAGAAAGCAGTGGGAACTGCTGTATTTGTTCAGCAGGCATTTGTATGGACCCACTGATAGGCTTAAATCCTTAAGAAGACAGAGGGAAGGATGAGATATCTGGAGTTTTTGACAACTGTTACACATGAGGATCTTAGTGCTCCATACGAGAAACTTCTGGCTGTTCCCAGAACAGAACTGAAAACACAATTAAAATGAATGTAAAATCTGGGGTATCTCTGCAGCTTAGCTAGTTCCAGGGTAGACAAGAGACAACAGCTGAGCAGAGATTTGGAAGTTGAAAATTAGTCTCCAAAAGTGGGATCTAAGTGGGACTTTGGTGCATGGGTGGGTCATAAATCTTTTTTTGTGGATCTGGTCTTTCTTGGACTTCTATTACCTTACCCTACCCAACATTAATCAGCTGGTAACAGCTTTCAGTTGTTAATGATCTATGAGGGATGAAAGGCTGTTTGATGTTTCCTGTTATTTATTTTTGTGTTTTTCCAAAGATCTGTCCTATGCTTATCAACGTGGCATCTGAGCATTAACTTCAAGTATTTTGAACCATCCGCTCCCATCAGATTTTTATGTTTTGAAATTGCTCTTCAAATTGATTTGCATGTTGTTCACGGACAAAGACATGGCTGTTTGAGATGACAAATGAACACACTAATTTCTTATGATCCAAAATGGATTGAAGCTCCCAGCCCTTTAAGCTGGATTTTGCCAGCTAGCACGTTGCATGACACAGCACTGAAAATGATTTCTTGACTATGCCAGCTGCAAAAGAAACTCTCAAGAGCTGGGCAAATTATTTCTTTGGGTAACACTTTTTCTCAAAGAATATGAGTTCTGAATAACAGGTCTGTGTTTCAGGACCAAGTTTTCTCTTTGAAATGAGAATTTGGGTAGAATAGGCAAGTGGATACTTGGCTGCAGTATTAAAGTCTTTATTCTTGCTTCTGAGATGGTGTATGGTAGAGCAAAGATTCACTAAATATAGCACTCAACAAAATGCTGGCTTTGAATACTAGAATTGCAGACTGCTCGGTCTCCCCCCGAGAATGCCATGGCCTTTGCTGAAACTAGGTGGAAGAGCTGACCAGCACCTTTGTGGGCATTCGGTTGTCATTTCCTACAGAGCACAAATGAAGCAATAAAGGCAAAAGTGAATCACTACTTGCAGAGTTACTTTGGTGGATTGCTCAGTAAGTGTGGGTGTTTAGATCTTAAACTTCAGATGAAGAAGTCAAGCAAGCAAGAACACAGGAGCTACAGGAACAGCTGGCAGTAAATCTAAACATATATTTTAAAAAGCTGCAGGTGGGCTTCATGAGCAGGTGTAAAAATTATTACTGTGGGGCCGAAAATGTCTGTTCTGAGTAATAGTGAATGTTTTGATCTTATTCTGTGTGTATGAAGGGGAAATAACAATTCAGAGATAATAAACTATATTTAAGCAGGTGGAAAAATCTATTCCTAAAATTAAAAAAGGAGAAAGATCCAAACATATAATACAGATAGCAGGTCTGTAACTTAATCAAGGCTTAGGACATAAAATGACTTAGATAAGGACACATACCCATCAAGTTTTCAAATCCTAAACAGGCAGGCTTGGTTTTAACTGTGAAAGCTCCTTTGTATTAACGTTTTTCCTGTCCTATCCATTTGACCTACTCTATTTTTGAGTTTCTAGTAGTTTTCCTTTTCTTGTTTGTTTTTGTTTTGTTACTCATCTCTAGAGTGATGCACTTTCAGGTAACTTAAGTTTCTCCGTTGTAAACCGAAATGTCTTGGAATGACTTCTAATAGGGGCTCATTGGACTATGAAATGAATTTAGCGGTCTCAGTTACCAGGTGACAGGTGTCTACACCACACACAAACAAAAACCGCTGCACAGCTGGCACTGGTGTCCACCTTTGGCCACACTCCTAAAGCAGAGGCCAAGCACTGAATCAGATGTGGGCAATGAACTATCCTGATGGCTTATGCAGTTCAGGTTTCAGGCTTATTACCAGGAAAATTTTCACTGTTGTTGTTTGGACTTTTAAACTTTTCTTCAATAGAAAGGCCACTCCAGAAAACAGAATATATTCTTTAAGGCCATGCAGCATAATCCCCAAGAGGCAACCACCTTAGGGAATGGGAATCTCTTTAAGCGGAATTTCAGTAGCTGAATGTTTCCTTGAAAAAAAAAAAGGAGGGATCTGAAGGAAGAACACACAAGAAGACTGGACTTTGCTTGTATACAATACAAGATTTATATCGACTTGAGAAGTAAATCCTTTTCTTCTAAAAAAAAAAAAAAAAAAGTTGCAATCTAGAAAGATTGTTTTTCTGCACTAAGAGAATACGTATTCCAAGACCCCAAGCTATTTTTCCTCTGTGTGCAAGACAAACAATCTTTAAAATTACTTTTATGGTCTCTCCTCTCCTCTGGAATCGATGTACATAACAAATTTGATGTTTGCTTTAGATGTTAAAAAACATACTACTTCTTTTCTACACTCCACAGTTCCACACATACTGACATCTTTATTTTTGTGGCCCACTACATCAGCAGTCTTAGTATTAAGTGGTGCAAATTTTATCTAATCTCTCTAGAGTGGTAAAACTAAGGGCATGATTGTCATTTTAATAGCAAACAACAGGCAAGTCATCAGTTGCAGAATTTGTCAGGAGAAGAGCAAACAGGGAAATCCTAGATTCATCTTTTTTTTAGGATTCCCAAGACTAATGAATGCAAATATAACCATTTAGAGAAAGAACACCCTAACATTATCCCAATTTGCAAACAAAATTAATCATTAAAAGGGGAAACTAAATACAGTATAATTACAAGACCCCAGACACTGATATGTATACACTGATATGCCTTTACTAGACATCCCCAATGGATGAGACAAATTATTCACTGTAACAGTAGCCTTTGATGAAAGTATTTGGTGTCTCTCTAATGTGACTGTGCTTGCCTTACTGTCTGAAAGAATCCCCTTTTTCCCAGCACCACTACTTCCCCTATTACACATCCTCATAACTTTGGAACCTGTGCAGCACCTCCTCATTTAAAAGGAAAAAAAAACCACGTTAACAAAACAACAACAACAACAATAACAAAACATCCAACAACAAAAGACATCCAGAAACTGCCAGCCAGCAGATTATTCATCTTGGCTGTGTAAATCCAAGCTTCAAGTCCCTCCTCTGACTATTTGCAGTCAAAGATTTGAATCCCATAGGGCAGGAGAATGACTAAGCTATCAGTCTGTTGTCTATTCAATGTAGGATACATGATTAAATATTAATTTGACTATAATATTAGATTCACTCTTCCTCTGAACATTCTCTGACTCTACATGTATCTGAGCAAATTAAACTGAAGGGAACTGAATTTTGGCACCATCTACCCAATTATAGTTGTTTTCTATTCCTAAATGAAATATTGTTAGATAACTGTGACTGTAATAATATTGTATCTATTCCTGAAAAGTGTATGACTCAGCAGTGTAGAAGCTCTCTCCATTACTTTATGGTTTTGTATCAAGTTTGGCTATTCTTCGAACAGACCTGTATTTCATGAGACAGAAAGTATCTCCTTATTACAGAAATTGAGGGAAAGTCTGGCAATGTTGTTTACCTAGACTTTCATAAAGCTTTTGACACCATTCCCCACAGCATTCTCCTGGAGAAACCGGCTGCTCATGGCTTGGACGGGCATACTCCTCAATGGGTAAAAAACTGGCTGGATGGCTGGGCCCAAAGTGTGGTGGTGAATGGAGTTAAATCCAGTTGGCGGCCAGTCACAAGTGGTGTTTTCCAGGGCTCAGTATTGGGGCCAGTTCTGTTTAATATCTTTATCAATGATCCGGACAAGGGGATCAAGTGCACCCTCAGTAAGCTTGCAGGTGACACCAAGTTGGGCGGGAGTGTTGATCTATAATCTACAGAGGGATCAGAATAGGCTGGATCAATGGGCCAAGGCCAACTGTATGAGATTCAGGAAGGTCAAGTGCTGTGTCCTGCACTTGGGTCACAACAACCCCATGCAACACTACAGGCTTGGAGAAGAGTGGCTGGAAATCTGCCTGGTGGAAAAGGACCCAGGGGTGTTGGTTGACAACCAGCTGAATATGAGCCAGCAGTGTGCCCAGGTGGCCAAGAAGCTCAACAGCATCCTGGCTTGTATCAGAAATAGCATGGCCAGCAGGACTAGGGAAGTGATCGTCCTCCTGCACTTGGCAATGGTGAGGCCACACCTCGAGTGCTGTGTTCAGTCTTGGGCCCCTCACTACAAGAAAGACAATGAGGTGCTGGAGCATGTCCAGAGAAGGGCAATGAAACTGGTGAAGGGTCTTGAGAGCAAGTCTTATGAGGAGCGGCTGAGGGAACTGGGGTTGTTTAGCCTGGAGAAAAGGAGGCTGAGGGGAGACCTCATCGCTCTCTCCAGCTGCCTGAAAGGAGGTTGTAGCCAGGTGGGTGTTGGTCTCTTCTCCCAAGGAACGAGTGACAGTATGAGAGGAAATGGCCTCTAAGTTGCATTAGGGGAGCTTTAAGTTGGATATTAGGATAAAAGGTAAAAGAGGTGTCAATCATTGGAACCGGCTGCTGAGGGAAGTGGTTAAGTTACTGTCCCTGGAGGTATTTAGAAGACACATAGATGTGCTGCTTAGGGACTTGGTTTAGTGGTGGAATTGGCAGTGTTAGGTTAATAGTTGGACTTGATGATCTTAAAAGTTTTTTCCAACCTAAATGATTCTATGAAATTAATGAATTAATTTCTATTACTATTAATATTCTTATAATGTCTCTTACTATTTTCTCAAATAAATGTGAGAAAATCCAGCTTTATAATGATATTTGGATATTTTAAACAGTGATGGCAAACTTTCTGTAAGTCCTGTAATTGCACAGGCACCCATTAAACTCCATAGACCTCTATAACATTGAGGGTATCCACCCGTGTAGAAAAGCCTGACGAATCCGAACCCTGAGTGTACACTTATTTTCTCAGTTCTCTGTTGCTGTGATACAAGTTGCATGTCCAGTCAGTGGTGAAATGTGGGCTGGGACAGGTGAAGGCCTTCAAGATTTTTCAAGTCTTATCAATAGATAGACAGATGGTAACTAAAAAGCAGACTATATTAGATAATGTTTAATGTTAAGTACAACAGATGCCCATAATACAACCATGTGAAACTTGGATAATTCATTAACTAATTAACTGTATTGTTTTCCACTTTAAAAAAAAAAAAAAAAAGCAAAAACACAAACCCATATTACATTAGTGTCTATTTATATTTTCTTTTCAGACATGCTGTAATCTAAAAAGCTTTGGTTGATAAGTCTGTGACAGTAAACTTGACAAAGTTATTTGCTTTCTGTTTTAGGTTCTTTAAATTAAGAGACGGTTAAGTTGCAGAAAAAGTATGGCTGCATTATATCAGGATTATCTTGCAACCAAAACCTATACCATGGAAAAGGCAGAAAGTTAAAGCATTTATGAACAAGTCTTTCTTCTTTTGCAGCTGTTCTGCCATGTACCTTTTTCTCCTGTCCAAACCTAGATTTTAAAAGACTTTCCACTTTGAAGAGCATTCAGCCTGACATCCTGCACCAGCTACCATTTTTCTGGGTTGCTCTTCTTCCAGCCAGGCACAGGCTGGTGGCAGAGGAACTATACAGGTGACACAGGTCTAGTGCTCCCATGGAAATGCTCCGAGTGCTGTGAATGCACAAAGGGACTGCTCTTCTGGGAAGGGACAGATTTCCTGTACCTGTGCAACACGTCAGTTGTATTGTCAGACTAGGGATGTGCTGAGCCCCTCTTTTGCTAAAACAGGCCCTGCTTTTGCTAAAACTGGCCATCCTGGTCATATGCTTCCCACAAGACGCTTGCTGCTGTACAACTGCTGATTATTTTGTTAATTAGTGAGAATACATACAACACTCTGGTTCAGGATTTAGTGGAGACGATCTGTGCAGAGATCTAAAATTTTACTTTTTTTTTTATCCCCTTTCCAAAAATGTTAGTTGAAGCAAGAAAATTTCATTTTGAACAATAGCATGTCAGCCCATTAGTTACATTCAAATCTTGGTTTCTTTGTCATTGTTATGAAATCTTGAAAAAAAAAAATACATGAAGGAATATTAAATTAACATTGATGTGTCACATAGTTTTTAATTGAGAAACTCAGGAACTTTCAGAAATATTTGATCATCTGCAGTAAAATTGGATTTGGTAGTGTGAGGTATTCAGCTTCACGTTATTCGTCTCTGCTGCCTGACAGGTCAAAAAAGAGAAATATTTTGAGGTGTCCAGAACTCCTTGTTTATATGTTCATGGTTTGCATAACTGGTATTTTTACTTTTTCTTAGTTTTGTTGACAAGTTTATAAAACATCCCACCAAATTCTAATTATTTGAAATTGTCTTTGCCCCTTTTTCCAAATTTCATGTTTCACTTGTGTGTTTTCCAGTTAGCTCTGTTGTCAAAGAAAATAGTCATTTTTCCCAGAGTGTTATGAATTTAGCTTAAGACAAGATACAGTAAAATGGTAGTGCCAGCAAATGGAGGAGTCAAAGTAGAGATATTAATATACATAGCTAATTAGCACCTCATTTAGATCAATTATAGGCCTGAACTATGGTCTTAAGTCAATTCCGTGATTTCCATTAACTTCAAAGAACACCAGATGAAGCCCTATGTGACAGGTTCAAGTAGCTCTTAAAAGTATATCAATAAAAAGGAACATGAATGGTATTATATACTTTTTTCTGACCTCCAGCCTAGGCATTTCTATTTAAAAGAAGGATAATATCTAGTAATATCATCCTCAAGTCTGACATATTTAACTATTAATCTACTGCATGTTCTTCCCTAACATAGCAGTTCATGACACAATTGTCCTTTTTACCCAAGGTTAAGGCCCCTTTCGTACTGGACAGTCCAAATAATAGCATGGCTTAATGCATCTGGAATGACCTCCTAAAAACTGTTCTTCTTGGCCATGTTCTACAGATGATGCTCAGTTTTTCACGTGCATAAAAATGGGCATTTAAGAAGGAACAAGAAGTACTCAATATACTAAAGTTCACTAAAATATAAACCAATGTGTCTGATGCAGAATTCCAGACACAACTCTGGAAAAGATTGAGCTCGATGCAGCTCCTGGGGGAGGTGCAGGGTAATATGAGCAACGATAAACTGATTGAATGTACCTGAAGCAGACTATGACATGATCTTTCTCAGTTTTTTTCCTCTGTTCCTCTGCTAGAAGAAATCTCCCTCATAGCCGGGGCAGAGAAAGTAATGTGCAGCATCCTAGTGCAGAGCCCGGGATGTGAGTGCCAGGAATAAGACAAGTTTATTCCGGTCTGTCAACTGGGAAAGACCATGCATGTCTTGATAAACCTTCTGGGGAATGCAAGATGCTAATCTTGCTGTTGTAAAGAAGACGTGCCTCCTCCCGGCCTTTGCAGCTCCTATTTTCTGACAAACCTTGTGTGTGATGTGCTGCTGCCTACTTACTTTGCTGAAAGAAGTCAGAGGGCCACCAGTTCTACAGTGAGAGGAGGGTAGCTGCCTCTGCTGCTGAATAACCTCTAATGCTGGTCTGCCTCAATGCAGCACATCTGGGTCCTTTGAAATTAGTTTTGGTTGTCGTATGTGACATGGTATGCTATAGACAATCTAATGATAAGGAGAATAGTGCAGAAAACAAAGGATCTGTGAATTTTTTTACGGGTTTACAGAACTAAACACAGACAATATTTTCTAGATAAACATGCATACTTCTAAACGTGTGCTTTTACTCAATTGATCATGCACATAGAAGACAAAAATATTCAATGAAATTTTTAGACACACTGTCACTGCGTCAGGATTTCCATTCACCAAATAGAGTTGTTTCTCTCAGTAGGAGCTGCCATTTTAATGATGCTATGCAGCAGAGATCTGCTTTGATGATGAAAAAAGGAATGAAAGGATCAACCTTGCCATCAGGAAAGAGGGAGAATGAGAAAATCTAAGCATTTTCATAAGGTAAATTCTGTAATTGTAAAACATTTTTGATTAATTGAACATCTTATTTTTAGTTAAAGAACTTACCTTTCAGCAATTAATTTTCTAATGCTTTCCAGAACTAAGACAGTCCTTTCCAACTTACTTTAATTAGCTTTTGCTTTCTCCATTTTTAAAAGAATAATATCCTTTTCTGGGTTAATCCCTTACCTACAATATCACCTTAGCCTAGTGGGATTAAATATTATCCCTGCTAATGCTGTAGATGTTCTTTCTTTCTCTGCTGGCCCTTGCAAAGGGCACCTCTTCATAACTGTCTCACTTTCTGGGTTATACATGGCTCGGTACAGCAATGTGCAGGAGTGCAGAAACAAGACCTCCCTGAAGGCCAGCAGCAAACAGCAGAATGCCTTCATCCATCTCTGAAACAGCAAAACAAGGCAGAGACAGTACACCCTGCTGTGGGATTCCTGGGCTCAGTGGTACATATTTGGACACAAAATGTGGTCACTCAGGAGATGTAGTGCAGGCTTCCTTTCCCAGTTTACAGTGGTGCCTTTGAGCAGGATGGAAATGTACTTCACCCTTCCATTACTTTTTTAAGCTCATGTTGTCTCTGAGTCTTCGACTACTGTGAAATTATTTCAAAACAGCAAATGTCAGTTGCTTTGGAAATCTCTGTAAGCATTAGGTGTGAGACTATTTTACTCTGACACTTGAATCCATTGCATATGCTCAGTCATGAGAACCAGTCTGCTGGAGTAATGAATTCATGCATAACAAACTGCCTAACTGAGCTTACAAAGAACAATCTCTTCCTTAAGACTGTGCTAAAAATTATATTCAATCTTTGTTTTGTGCTATTACACAGGAAGACTACATGTATGATTTATATAGTTTGATATCCAGCTTATTAGAAATTTATTAGCACCGAGGAATACATTTCAACATCTACCTAGAGTTTCATTTAATTTTAATTTAGAGTCTGATCAAAGACTATAGGCCAGAACTCTTTATCCTTTGAGTAGTATTACCCTTTGACGTGGAAAATCTCTGCAAGTTTCAACACATAAACCTTCCTGCATATTTTCCTGGAGTTTTTTTTTTCCCTCTCCCTTTCCCTTGCTGGCTCCACTGAAGAAGCAAGTGGTTTGGTCCTTTAAGTATCTGGTCACAAAGGGCTGCCTGAGGCACACCACAGGCTACGGGAGGAGCTGAGACTGTTCCCTCTGTGATCCTCCTCCTGTAAGCACAGCTCTGCAGCATTGCTGTGCACTTCACAATATGCATAAATTCCACACCTTCTCCTGCTTTACAAGAGCATGTATAGGGGAATAAACTTCAGCAATATAGGTCAATGTTCTGCTTTACCATTGTCTGTCTGATACAGCACATACAACTCTAGCTAGTTCCAGAAACCTGGTAGGTGAGTAAGCACTGTACATTTTCCCCAGTTCTCTGGTTAAAGATCTACAGAAGATCACATGCTCTTAACCGGTGACTTGCATTCATTTTGAATAACATCTTTTTTTAATGTTGTGCTGTTGGATCAATATAAGCAAATTTCATTAAATGCTCTGCCTCTGTAAGATTAAAAACACGGGTTACTTTGTATTCACAAACTTGTTTAATGAATTTAGAAACATCTGTTGCATTGCTACCAAACTCTGAAGCTGGTGCCAGTAGCCTGGGAACATCAGGGCAAGTTTTCCTTCTGACAAGATGAGAGTTAGATATTTTGCTCTTAGTACTTAAGACAAAAAAAAAGACTGTCCTTGAGTTTCTTATCTTCTTATGAATTTGAATACTACATAAAAGAAGAATAGCTGAGCAATAAAAACAAACTCATACTCATGGCAATAGTGAAATAGCAGACTTTTTTTGTACTACACATTACACACATTAATGTAATGTGGAATAATGAAAGCCTCCCGGTGTGAACAATAGAAGTGCATTTGGTCTGAAGTATTTAAATATAGCTTGGTCAAAGGATTTGAAAATGCAGTGGGGAAACAATTCTTCATTAACCATGAGATGGACAAGATGACCTAATAGATTTCAAATGTGTCATAAGAACTTTGTTATTGAAATATTACTAATAATTTTATAGTGTATAGAGTACATATAGAGGTCCCATGAGATAACCATGGACAAATCTATGCATACACAGAATCAGAAATGCTCACCACCTCCAAGGAACATGAAAAGAGTTACAGAAGACTGTGTGCAAGCCTTCCATTGAAATAGAAGAGGAAATTTTGAGTCTAATAGCTCCTATTTATGCTACAAAAACATGTCATTTTAGTTTTTAATTCATGTTGCTTTATTTTAGAAGTGTTACCCAGCTGAGATGCACCAGCAATTTACTACACAAGACTTCAGACTGTATTCAGACTGTAATTCAGTCTGAACTGTAATATAACTGTTCTAAGTGAAGTCAAATGTAAATTTCCCTCAGCCTTAACAAGGATGCAATTACCCTGCAGTTCTCTTTGGTCTGCTCTGGCTCTCATATATCTCAAATCCAGCTCCATCTCATAGCAATATGCTAAAGATCAAACAAGTCTCTATATTTCTGATGTAGTCAATGAGAAAAGAATATTAACAAGTATTATTATCCTTAATTTAGAACAAAAATGTTGCTTCAAAAAAGAATTAAGATCAATTTTCAAATAGTAACAATTAGGCATACCGCAGATACTTCCCATTTTAACTGGGATTACTAAGTCTTTCCTTTTTTTTTTTTTTTTTTCCTTATTTTCACATTAACCTTATGATTGGCACAACCTTCAATTAACCAGATGAGACATCATACATTTCTCACAAGCAATTTACAAACCAAAATGGCAGTTGATCCTCTCAAAGAAAGTCCATTCCAGATTATAAAAAATGAACTAAACTAAAGGTAGTTTTGAAATGACGCAGCTCACACTTGCCCTCATTTGAAGAACTCTGTTATAATAGGCTGTCTTTAATACTCTGTGACGGTACTTGGCTCCTAACTGTGATAAATCTTCCTATAATCACTCCTTTTAACAAGATCAAACAGCTTAGAACATCCAAAACGCTTAATTCCTTCAGGTTGACTGCATTTATCATCAAAGAATACAAAGTGTATTGCGTGACATTTGAAAAATAGTTTTAATTGCCCTTTTATTCACTATTGGTCGCAGAACATGAAGCGAACAGGAATATCATAGATCCTACTGTTTTTGATAAACAATAGCATTATTTAGAGTTTGAACCAGATGTCCTCCAGGTATTCCTTCCACCCCAATTTATTCTGTGATTCTATGATCTTATGATTAACAACTACATATATGTATGAATTGCATGCCAGAGAAGGTGTCAGAAAATTCCTCCTTTATGGAAAGACATGTGCTTGACAATTTAGACATCTTTCTCCATGAAGAAGCAGCACGACTAGTAACACAGGATCAAATGTACTATAGTTTTGAGAAAGTGTAGTTGGAAAGGAAAGGCAAGAGGAAGAGGGACAGCACTTTCTGGAAGAGAAATGCCTTGCAAACTGGGAAGGAAAGCTTGGAAGACAATGGAAATCATAAGGTTGATGGGTTAGAAGTGGAATTATGCAACATATCATTATGAAAATGTCACAGTAAAAATAAGGGGAGGTTTTGGAGAATTATGAAAGACGCATTCAACAAATTGAGGAAGAGCAGCACAGACGCTAGTAGTGATTGAGACAGAGACTGTAGCAATGGGGTTCATTTCAGAAAGAGTGTTTTGACAAGAAAAAGACAACTCAAGCCACCTAATATTGAACTAACACTAAGGTGAAAGGCACAGCTGTGTGAAAAAAGAATGTGGTTGTTATGTAGGCGGAATCATTGCCTTCAGATAAGTGGAAGAAATGGGAAGATTTGTATTGTTGAATGAAATATTCTTGCATCACAGAGAGAAGTGCTGGAGTTAAATCCTGCAAAGTAGAGGGCACTGAATCAGCTCAACACCTAACCATACATTGCAAGGATGTGTTGCAGAAGTCAGTGGGTCCATACACATGATTCTGTGGAACTGGAGTACCGCAGAATTTAATATGTTTTTCATGTCTCTTTTCTGAGTGAGTCGTCTTCTCTTCAGTTTTGTTACAGATGGCCAGAAGTCATTTGATGGGGGAGGGAAGTGGTATGCAGTGAGTAATTATTCATGAATTTAGGTCAAATATAGCAAGTTTCTCAAGCTGAAGAAAAATGGAAAACTTAGAAAAATCAATTTTTCTTTTTGACAACAAAAATCAATTTTTTCTTGTGACAAAAATCTTTACAGACTATCAGAATTAATTTAAGAAAAAACTTCAAGTTAAAGTAAAGCAAGTGTTCATCGTAGATTAAATATTTTTTAAAGTTTGTTTTGTTTGTTCTCCTAAGAAAAAGTAATTATTTACACTGTGTTAACCAGAAGGTCACCATTGCTCAATCTCTCCAGTCAAATAAAAAATCTAAATCAAAAAACCATTTTCTTCCAGGTCCTTCCAACAGTCATTTGCATCCACAGAGCTGCTGCTGTATGCAGAACACTTGTAACTTCTACAGGGCCACGATGGGGGCTGAAGGAGCAGATGATGACAGAGGCATGTCTTTGCCACTGCACTAAGACCAACCTGCCAAATACTCATCATATCATAGTGTCAGTCTGAATAACAGCTATGTGTGCCAACGGACAATGTATGTGGCTGACTCACTAGCTGTAAACACATGCCAACTGGCACTGGCTGGGAATTTTTCAGCAAACTAATTTTGACGGAAAACATTGATTTGTCAAAACTAAAATACTGCAGTGGGAATGTACATACCAATTTCAGCATCCAGACACTCGTCTACTGCAAGATAATCAGTATCACCATGGCAGGGTTCTCCCCTGAAACACCAAGGTCCTGCTCTGAATAAACTGCAAAGAAAAAACTATGTTTTTCTGCATTGTTTATATAGGGACCCTAGGAAAACTGGTTAGCTAGGTTATGTATCTAACCTTGGGGTATTTGAATACCTACCCACAGTTCAGTCTTTTCAACCCAATGACTTCTCACTCAAAGGGAAAACCGTTCATAATCTCCTCAGTATAAATGAAATATCAAATGTTCATCAATGACACATCAGCACACCAGGTGTCTTACAAGGCTGACAGCAAATGTTTGAAACATAAAAGGCCTATGAGGAATTAAGGAGTGAGATTTTTATTTGTGTTTTATGATTCATCACTTGAGCTCTTTATTGGAGCTTCCATAAGGAATTAGCAGAAAACACATTTTTCACTGCTTAAAAGTCTTCAGAATCAAAATAGTTTCCTGTGCTCTTTCAGGATAAACCTGATACCTTACAAATGTGAAAAAGTGTGAGAGTAAGACCTCAATGACTGAATTTAGCCCACATTCAGGATCTGGGAAATTCCAGCCCAAATCTCTGCCTATTTGACAATTGTTTGCGCAAACTGAAAAAAAAATCTCTGGAAGATATTCAGAGGTTCATAATTTTACAACAGTCAAAATCCTGTTCAATAGGTCAGAAAACTCACCTAAGCAGGGGTAAGTTTAATTTCTGGGATGAATCAAATAGAACAAGGAATATACATCTTTTTAAATGGTCCCCAAGTAATCCAGTTATGTCTCCACTGGTATTTCCCTAATAAGCAAGATTTTGTCCCTTTCCTGCCCATTTGACATTTTTTCTTATTGAGTTAAAAATATCCAATTCCTACAACCAATAATTTGAAAAAATAGCATCTTCCATCAACAAAATATATGCAAATTATTTCTTTTGACTGCTCCAGAACATTCTTGAATTCCTCCCTACTCTTACAGATAAACTGAATCCCAAGGCAGCTCTGTGCACAAAGCTCATATCCCACCTCTACCTCCAGATTGCCCAAGTTTGCTGTATATATTATCCCACACCAAAAATAGGCTATATTTGCTTCAACTCCAAGCAGAAAGGATGTCCTATCCCTTTTCCTACTCATTTGTGCTTGTGTACTGTTAGAGCAGATGGCAGAAATTTGCTTTAACAGTTAATCTCTTCAATTTGTGTCTCTGTGGGCAAACACCTTAAATTTCACTTCGAGCTTTAGTGAAAAGCAAATTAAAAACATGAAAATAATTCTCATTGAAATTCAGAGATTTTATCTGGAACTTCCTTTTGATTCTCATTCTTCCTGTGACTGTAAACCTTAATCTGAATATCTGGAATAAATTTAGACATTGCCATATTATAGGCATTCATTCTCATCTTGGCCCTTACTTTGATCAGATCCCTTTCTTTTTTGGCATTTGTTACACCACTGCCACCCTTGATGTATTCATAAGACAGAAGCAGAGCCTTCATTTTGCCAGAGTAATTTTATGAGGTTTACCTCCATCAGCCTGATTTCCTCACTGCTCTATAAATCCCTACTTGAATCTATCTTTCTTTAAAATGTGTGATCAGACCTGTATACAGCATTAAAAATTAGTTCTCACCACGATACTGTGCCTTAACATCTATAACTACTTTGTATGTTCACTAGAAATATATAGTACAATACAATTTACAAATACTTTTGTCCTCTTCAGAAATGTATGTTAGTCATTTGTAGTCTTTCCATAACCTTACGTTAGTCAACTAACTTAACCATGTCTTTCTCCTCTTTTGTCTGTCCAACTGGCAAGCAATCAGAAATTTTATCTTCTATCCCCTGTGTACATTACCTTGTACTTTATGCTTTGAAAACTTAACACATTGCTATTATTCCATTCCCCAAAGCCATTCACTTTACAGTATGGTATTATCAGTCCTACTGTGTATTAGCAATATTTTTTAGCTTTTAATAACATCTGTTGTTCAGTAGCACATCTCCTTTTTTGTGCTTACACTATTAATTAAAATATTAAACAAGATCATTACCAAGATCAGTCATTTAGAAATACTTAAACTTTGCCTGAAAACTCCAGTTTTTGCACAATCCACTGTCTTTCCTTTCACCAGCTCCTAGCCCAACTTCAGTTCTTCTAATAAACCTCATCTTCTTCAACATCCTCTTTTTTGTAATTTCCCATGTAACCATACAAAGTACTTTCTAAATTCCAGACAGGGCAAACTTACTGCATTTCTTCACCTTTAAAATAAGTTATCTTGAGAAAGAAAGATACAGCTGGATAAAATCAATCTTCAGTGAAATTTGTATGAACTGCTATTGGTTTTCTCTTTTTTTTGGTCCTTTTTTCCTTTTTTTTTTTTTTAATCTTACATTCTACTCTGGTCTGAATAATGCTCCTGCACTTGCTTAGAGTACTTCTTCCTTTTTCAACATGCTTATTTCTTTCCCATCCTTGGGAAAAACTTGGTAGGTTTATTTAAAGGCATGAGACAGGACTTGTGATTTCATATGCAAGTTCTTTGCATACATTTGAGAGGTGGGCCCATGCGAACCACATGAAGTTCAACAAGGCCAAGTGCAAGGTCCTGCACATGGGTCGGTGCAATCCCAAGCACAATTATAGGCTGGGTGAGCAACGGATTGAAAGCAGCCCTCAGGAGAAGAACTTGGGGGTATTGATTGATGAGAAGCTCAACATGAGCCTGCAGTGTGCGCTTGCAGCCCAGAAAGCCAACTGTGTCCTGGGCTGCATCAAAAGATGCGTGACCAGCAGGTCGAGGGAGGTGATCCTGCCCTTCTACTCCGCTCTTGTGACACCCCACCTGGAGTACTGCGTCCAGCTCTGGGGGCCCCAGTACAGGAGAGACATGGGGCTGTTGGAGCGAGTCCAGAGAAGGGCCATGAAGCTGATCAGAGGGCTGGAGCACCTCTCCTGTGAGGACAGGCTGAGCGAGTTGGGATTGTTCAGCCTGGAGAAGAGAAGGCTCCGGGGAGATCTAATTGCGGCTTACCAGTACCTGAAGGGGCCTACAAGAAAGATGGTGAGGGACTGTTTATGAGGGAGTGTAGTGACAGGACAAGGGGTAATGGGTTTAAACTAGAAGAGGGTAGACTTAGAGTAGATGTAAGGAAGAAATTATTTACTGTGAGGGTGGTGAGGCACTGGAACAGGTTGCCCAGAGAAGTTGTGAATGCCCCATCCCTGGAAATGTTCAAGGCAAGGCTGGATGGGGCTTTGGGCAACGTGGTCTAGGGGAGGGTGTCCCTGCCCTTGGCAGGGGGGTTGGAACTAGATGATCTTTGAGGTCCCTTCCAACTGTAACCATTCTATGGTTCTATGATTCTATGATTCTTTCTGTGTTTGAGTTCTGAGGAATTTGATCTTGTCATTTGTAAGTCTTGTTTTGAACTTGAACTGAGCTAGTTTCACTAAACACCGTGTCAGTCCCATCCAACTTAGTATTTTCCTGTAAATTTGCTAAGGATGTGTTCTGTGTCATCATCCAGGTTATTGACAAAGATATTGAACAATTCTGGCTTCAGTTTCAGCCACAAGGATATTCCATGTATCACTGTGCACCCACTGTATTTCAAACCATTGGTTACGTTCCTTTGAGCTGGGCAGTCCAGTCAATTTTTAACTCATCTAACAGGATTAGCCTTTAGTCCCTCAACTTCCAAACGAAACAGCTGTAGGAAATGGTGTTAAAAGCCTTACTAAAGCAAGTTACATTACATCCACCCCTCTTTCTCATCCCCATAGCCAGGCATTTAATCTCAAAAAGCAATCCTGCTGATCAAACATGATATGGCCCTCGTAAATCCATGTTTCCTGTTCCTGATTGCCACCTTGTCCTTCACATGTTTGGAAATGGTTTCTAATAGGATATGCTGTTGGTTTATAGCCTAAGATGAAGCTGTTTCACGCTTCTGTCTTCTTGTCTTTCTTAAAAGTGCATATAAGATTAACCTTTTGTTGCCAATCATCAGGAAACTCCCCTGACCACCATGACTTTGCATAGAGAATGACAGTGATCATTCTTGGGTGAAACCCACATGGCCCCAAAGATCTGAATATATCCAGTTTTTGTCGATACTCCTAGTCTGCTGTCCATCTCTTTCCAAAATCATGCTGCTATGCACAGAGGTCTGAGAACAAACTTATCCATGAACAATGAGACAAAACACGTGGTGAGTACTTCAGGCATTTCTATTTCATACTCCCCTGGGTTTTTACTTTCTTGATATCTCTAAAGAGTTCTTATTTACTATCTCAGTTTTCTTCCAAGGCTGAAATCAGCTTGATCTTTGACAGGTCTTGTCTATGCTTATATCTCTTGACCTGCTAAATGTAGTGTTCTTTGCTGATCTGGTTTTTTTGCCATGTTTTTCCAGTTCTTTACTCCTAATATCTTTATTCCTCCCAGTTAATAATTCATTTAACTAGCTCTGGAATCCTTCCATACAGGATTTTTACCCATTGCCTTGATGAAACAGAAAATCTTCCATTACAGTTTTTAGTATCCTTAGCCATGTAAATTTTGTTGATGTCTCTAGTTAGGTTTCTTTAATAGCTCAAAAATTGTTACAAAAAAACCTCTGCCTTATGGAGCAATTTTATTTAAATGACCCTCTAATGTACATAAACTTTTGATCTAAGGCTATTGCCTACAATTCCACATCTTCTGTCAATTAAAACTGATAAAATTACATCTAAAATGATATTAACTCTGATGACTTCAGATAAAAATATTTTGGTTATTACATCTAGGAACTGGCTATCATGTATGGGCTCTATCACTATTAGTAGCATTTTTATCTAATCTACCTCTGGGAAGTTTAAATGTTAATAAAATAGCTCCCAATAGTTTCTTTTTTATAAGTCTTGCAGAAACTTATCTATACAAATGCATTCTTTAGAAAGGCAGAAGCCTCTAGTAATATTCCTTTCTATTGTAGTTCATGCATTTTACTGGATTATAAAATCCTGTGATCCATGTATACCCATGTATGCAGAGATCTATATATACCATACATACCATATATATCATCCATGTTTCTCTTCACCTAACAAGAATATCTTCATCCTGATATTTGAGCATTATAAAGGAATATTTTTAAATATGATACCTTGTATTGAAATATTTTTTGTCCCAAATTACATCGTCTTTGAAGTTGCACTATGAAAAGTGAATGAAAATTAAACTAGCTTTCTAATATAACAGACTAAGTAATCTGGTGGTAAATTAACTTTTTCAAAACCAGGATTCTTTAGGTCCAGTTCTTTGCCCTTCTGTTGCTTCTGAAGTACATAGTAGAAAGGTATTCTTTTATTTTTGCTTTGTACATCCTTTAATCAATGGGTATTGAGAGTTGTCAGGAATATGTTTGATTACTACATGCAAAATTGCAAAATTTAGTAATTTTTTGGGTCCATAGTACTGGTTATTCATTATTTGTTGGTAATCTGTTAATGAAATGTTTCCGATCTGGAGAACTGATAACAGGCCACAGATCCAATTTTGCTGGGAAAGGGGATTGGGAAGGATTAGTTGATTTAAATTTAAATTTAAAAACTTAAGTATATTAGTTGATCCTATTTACACTGAAACTCAGGTCTGAATGAGACATCCTTGGATATAATTTTTTTCTAAATATAAACAATATCTCATTACTTTGTAGGACTCTCAAATATTTGCAGCTTCTAACAACTATAAAACATAGCATGGAAATAAAATTTATCTAATCATGATACATAGATTAAATTTAGTATACTAAAACAGATGCTGAAAGCAAACTCTCTCAATGTAGCTCTATATCATAATACAGTATTCTTTTAATCCATGCAGCTTTTAAAGCCACTAAAATTGAGTGGCACACATGAGTGATCCAGCTGAATAAACTAACTGCAGTGATGAGACCTGACTGAAGGAGATTTTTCAAGCTGCACTGATGCATATGGTATAAAATTCACTAGAACACAAACTGTGGGAGAGAATGCTCTTATTTGTATGTATTTAATAATAAAATATATTTCTTTTCAAAGCCTACATCTTGCAGCAACTTCAGGGGATGAATAAAAAGAGATATGGGTGATCTGACTGAATATACTTCTAAGAATAATGAAACTTGACTGAAAGCCACTGAAACAGAGAAGGGCTACATTGGATGCTAGATAACAAGAAGTCAGGGCTCTTGTGAGTGAAGGTGACAAAATGCCTTGAACTGCATGCCAAATCCGCACCACCTAATGACAGATCAGGTCTCATTTTCAAAACCTGAAAGAAAAGGTTGTTTTTCCTTTTTTTAAGAGTCTGAACTAGTTCTAGTTATAAAGCTAGGCATTTAGAGAGTAACATTTCCATCACAGGGACAAGCACATCCATATTTTTGAAGATGGAATTTGGAAATTGAGACTCAGTCATGAATGTGAAATAAAGATCACTTCAGATGTTCAACTGGCAGGTGAAAACCAATGTCGATATTGCAAAATAGGCCTTCAGAGGTAGAGAAGATAGATAGAAAATGAGGCAAAAGCAGCTCAGATTGGGAACAGGTAGTGTTGTAATTAAGCCACCTGGCTTCCCATCTGACACATTGTATTGAGGCTGCTGCTAAATATCATTGCTACTTTCAGCTTGAATTTCAGTTGACCCTTTTGGGCTATTCACTCCTCTCATGGCATACTAATCTTCAGCAGTTTTGTTCCCAAACTTTTATCGTGTGATCACTGGGATCTGCACTGCTGGAAAAATTAGGCCTTTCAGTTCCTTGCTTAGAATAAGCTGTCCATCATAGATTCTCCATTCATTTATAAAGAAAAACAGAAATATAAAATAAATTTTCTGTCTTTAATACAAAATCTTTTCATTTTCTGAATATATTCTTCACCTCAATACAAAGCAGGGGGCAACGGAACTGCTTGAATGCTTTGGTACAATACAAATACATTTGTGGCAGAGCCCTCCCTCTTTCTTCCCCTCTTTTGGATCTTTCTAGTCATTATTTACTCTCTCCTGCTAAAACCTTTCTGCAGCTACTTTTCCTGGTGGCAGCAGCAGCCTGCAAGTGTCAGGCACATTTATATCCTTCTATATTTATCCATAGTCTTTGGTAAATTGTGTAAAAAAGATACCTAAATGAGAGTGAAAGGCATAAGGAAGAAGTGCAATTCAGAAGGAAAAGTAACCCCTGAGGTAAGTGGATGTATTGTCAGGATCAAACACAAAGCTGGTAAAATTTTGTAGGGGATAAGAACAGATAATCTGTGAACACTTGGAACAAAGAGAAGTTGAACCATCTCCAGGTTCCTAAGACAACTGGGACATCTGAACAACAGATTGATTAGGACTTCTTAATGAAACTGTACATCTCAGCTTAATTTTACCTAGCTATGCAAATATCCAGTAAAAATAGTCTTAGAGGACAGACTGTCTTTATCTCAGCTGCTAACTGTCCACCACCCAAGCTACATGCTCTGAAAATGGCCTTCCTCAGCAAGGATGAATTTGAAGTTCTGAAAGCATAAGGTCACAATTTGCTAGGTTACTGCAATTCCCTTAACCTTTTCATTAATACTAGAAGGAGATGCATGGATCATATTCTTGTTTTAGACAAACAGACCAGCAAAAATATATCCAATGCCATGATGAGCAGAGTGTGTAAAGATGAACTTCTATGGCTTCAAATAAATTTTGTATCTTAAATTTCTACCTAAAGGAAGCCTTCTGATTGAAAGAAGGCAACACATTTTGCAAAGGCCCAGTTACTCTGAAGTACCTTTTTCATCAAAGCAGATGCTCATCAATATATGTATTCTTTTACCCGTATCCACAAACAGTACTGGAAATCATACAAGGTGAGAGCTAGGAATCCCTAAGAAGAGGGACTAGAATATTTTTCTACACTGTGGGAAACTAAGTAAAACACACAGTGAAATCTGTACAACTTTTCATTTTGGAACACCTCAAAGAAGCACAGGGGCTTCAGTTGTGGCCCAGGTATTTGTGAATAAAGTGTCAATTCTAGACATTTCAATCATAAAGAAAAAGAGAAGTAAATTACAGGCTAATCCTATTTGCATGAGTCATATATAGTTACAACATGCCTTTAAAGGCTTATTGCTCTCTAAAAAAGGAGGCTTTATACCTGTAAATTAAATAGTGTCAGGGCACAGACATGGGCCCTGAAGGTGAATTCCTTATGCCGTTATACTGTTCAAATACTCTCTGAGGTGGAGGATTGGAAGGGTTTGATAGCTGGAACATGGATAAAGTTTGCCAGAGGATATTCATTGGCACTGTTTAGCTTATACACACAAATATCACCTTAGTGTCCTACATACATCTCAGGTGAGATGCTTGGCTTTCCCTGTGTTGGTTTGTTGGGGTTTTTTAAATGTTGTTTGGGAAAGGAGACAAGCAGCAAATGTGCAGAAATCCCACAGTGGATATTTATCTTGTATTTTTTAGGGGAAAATTGAGTAAGAAAAAGAGTTATGATGCACTTAACTGCTTTCAGTAGCAAGACAGGGTATGTGGGGGTGTCGGATATATAAAATAATAAAGCATGAATATGGAATTTTATGAAATTTGGAGGTTTAAATGAAAACGATGTTCCATGTCAAG